>NC_137190.1:10452441-10462441 GCF_960531495.2 Zeus faber | reverse complement strand
GCAGTATGCAGAGCCAGTGGGGGGGGGGGGGGGTGACCTCTGGGGGTCTGCCTGACGGTGTGAAGGCTCCTCCAGGCCTGAGTGCTCCCTCTCACTGCCCAGGGAGACTGTGCACAGACCAGGCTTTCTTTCCCCCCGAGCCCCAGGGCTCCGACTCGCAATAAAGCCACCATTTGATCCCCTTGAATTTCCAAATCGCTCTCCTTTTGATTCCCTCTTAACTTGCCGTGAGTTTTTTTCCACTTTGTTTCTGAACAGAGGGTAAGGTTTCTGGTCTCAATGAAGGGGTGTTTGGCAAAGTCTGTTTGTATTAAAATATATATATATAATATAATATATGTAGCCAAGGCAAGGTTATCTATATAGCACATTTCATACACAAGGGCTTAAAGTGCTCAAGTGCTCAAAGAGACATAATAGACGTATAAAAATAAAAAATAGAATAAGCAAGTAAATAAAAAGCTAAAATATCTATCTTAGCATATACAGTATAGTATATACAGTATAGTCTCATATAGTCTACATAGGCTCATCTATTCTATCACATATTGACACCACTGAAAACAAAACGAAATGGCAAAATGAAATGAAATTAAATTAAAGGAAATTGAAGAACAAATAGTATAATCGTATTACATCTATAAATCAAACACATAAAAATCACATGTTTTTTAGTTTGAGTATTGATGAAATTGTGGATTCCTCTTGTAATTGTCATTATATCAATAGGAAAATAATCATCATTATTTTACTTATTATCAATCAAAACATCTTAAAAGTCACATTTTGACAACCTCATGAGACTGGGCTACCCTTACATTTTTTGATATATATATTTTACTATATATTGTAAATTTGGAACTCTTAAAGGAGTCTCACTAAAGGAACACTTTAGTGGAGCAGATAAAAAGAAAACAGAATACAACAGCCAACGCTTACCACACACATGACTCATATAGACTGTTCTATTGCAATAATTGATTGTAGAATTTCTTTATTGTATGACGTTCTTCTTTGTTTATCTCAGATTAATTCTAATTGCACAGCACCCCTTGTCTGATGGCGTGACATTCACTTGACCCCGACTATATCTATAAATCTCATTCTGTAGATTACTGGTGTGTGCGTGTGTGTGCGCGTGCGCATGCGCGTGCGTGTGCGTGTGTGTGTGCGTGTGCGCGTGCGCGTGCGCGTGTGGTAGGATAGGACGGTCAATTATACTGATTTAGTTTGGATGTTTGACAACTATTTGAATTATCCTGATCTGCTGATTTACTATTATTTACTTTAAATTGTGCATTTCCTTCAACATTGCATTTACATCTCATATGCAAACAGTATAAACCAGGATTATTGCATCGACTCTTCTGTTCCAAATATTTATTTCAATGTATATATGTCATATAGTTATAGATGTAATATTCCCTTAAATTATAGAGATCATGCAGTTTAATCCCCATAATTGATCTTCATGCACAGGGTTTAATGTTGAGAGTGAAAAATGAGAGAGAGAGAGAGAGAGAGAGAGAACGAGACGTGATCGCCCCGTTTCCCAGTCGCATCACGGAGCGGGTGATATGAATAGACCTGCGGACTTCAGAGGCCCCGGGAAAATTATAGGTTTGTTTTAAAAAAAAAAGGCTGATTATTCCCTGATGTAATAGCCAAAGTGCACCCATAAATTTGCACAATTGCCTCCAGGCCCCGGGCCCCGGCGCGTCGGGATCGCACCGTGTTTCCTCGCTAACACCCCTGTTTAACTGCCGAGGACGGTGTTTAAGGAAATTACACCCCAGGTAGCGGACACTCCCAGGCCTCGCGCTAATTGAACGCCTCCACCTTTCTTTTTATCACTGTTGTCCGACTGATTCCTACTGTGAGCTATGTTTTGGCAATTATTGCCTTAAATACACACATTAAAGCACAATTATTTTACCTCGGCGGAGCACGGGAGGGTGGGGGGGGGGGGGGGCGGCGCGGTGCAGGAGTCCCGGCTGTTATTGAATCTTGGAAATTTTAAACTGGATGTGTAGCTAATTTGGGACTAATAAGGATTGCCCGGGGAGGAGGAAAACGCGAAGCGTGCTGTGTTTTTAAGGACGAGGAATGTCACGGACGTAAACCCGGAGTAGTGGCTACAGCCATAAAACATATTTAATCACATGCGACCGGCCGACGGTTGTGTCTCGTGTTTCGATGAAAATGTTTTGATGGGTCATAAAAGAGCGACGCGGTGCTTTTATGATCCAATTCGTTGAAGCTTTTCTTTTTTTTTTTTTTCCTGGTGGGTGGATTTCACTGCAAATCATTTCACTTCCACTGTATCTGTGGCTCCTCGCGGTGGTCCCGATGCCAGAGGAAGAAGATCCACCCCGGTCCCCACTCAGGCAGATCACAGAGAAAGCATTTCCTGACATGTGTTGGTGCCCTGGCCTGGAACCCGGGTCCCAGAGTGTGTGTGTGTGTGTGTGTGTGTGTGTGTGTGTGTGTGTGTGTGTGTGTGTGTGTGTGTGTGTGTGTGTGTGTGTGTGTGTGTGTGTGTGTGTGTGTGTGTGTGCGCCCATGGCACTCGGCGAAAACGAGGGGGGTAAAGGGGAATGAAAGGGCTCCTATGACGGTGCCAGTCGCAGATGCCCGGCAGCGCCCCCACCCGCCACCACCCGCGGCCCACACTGCCCGCTCTGTCTGCGCTCCCCCTCCGCCAGCACCCGCCCTGGCCTGCAGGTGGCCCCATTAGCAGCCGAAAGTGTGTCAGCGGAGTCACCCGGGGAGTGCCAAAGGAACAGGCTGTTCCCCAAATCCTGGTGTTCCAGGAAGCGCGGGCTACAGCGTGATCTCCGTGCGATTACGACTTCAGAGAGGAGGGTGGTAAGGAGTCGGCGTTGCGGCTCCTTTTTCGACGTTTCACTTTGAAAACACAAATTTCTGAATCGCGCTCCCACGGAATCTCATCTGCCTGCTCTGTATCTGCCGATTCCCGACGGAGGGAAAGTTTCGGCATCGGGAGCGTGCAGCCAGCCAGCCAGCCAGCCAGCCAGCCAGCCAGCAGCCAGATTCAGGCCCGGCCTTCTTGCAGCTATCTGTTCCACAAGCTGAGATCAAAGTGCCGGCGCTGGCAGATCAACGTGGGCCCCAGCACGGGCCGGCGGCGGCAGCTGCCGAGCAGGAACAGCCTCAGCGTGCGCGGGTTTTCAGGGGGCTGGAGGAGGAAAAAGAGAAGGGGCCTGAAAGATTCATGGGCTGGAAGTGTCATTAACTCGGGGGCGTGATTGATGTGCCGCACGGCTCACATTAATGTGACGGCTTCAAAAAAAAAAGGAAAAAAAAAAAAAAGGGGGGCAAATACTTTATCAGACGTATCATTTCGTGTTAATTTCTGCACTACTCTCTCCCTCTCTCTCTCTCTCCCTCTCTCTCTCTCTCTCCCCATTCCTCTCCGCATGCCCATCACATTCCGGAAAATCTTCAAAGTAAACAATAGATGTCAGGTTTTTTTTTCTTGTTTTGAGATAAAGCGGCTGGCCTAGAATCGTGTGCATAAAATCACTTAGCTCGCTCCGAGAAAATACGCCTTGAACCGTCTTGCAGCGCGAAACCCCCCCCCCCCCCCCAAAAAAAACCCCAACAAATCTAATTCTAGGGATTTCTCTCAGTGAAATCAGACGTTTTTAAAGGAGAAGAGGAGACGTCATCCTCTCATTCTGAGAGACGACCTTTCAAAGCATCAGGAAAAAGTGAAATTCTATTGCCATACAATCTTGCTCAAGGGTTATTATTATTATTTTTATTATTATTATTATTATGAATATTATTATTATTATTATTATTATTATTATTATTATTATTATTATTATTATTATTATTATTAATAATAATAATAATAATAACAATAACAATTATAACATCATTATTATTATTATTATTATTATTATTACTAATATTATTATTATTATTATTATTATTATTATATATTTATATTTTTATTTATTTTTTTAGTTTCTACAATTTCTTGTTTTGTTGTGTATTCCTACCTTTTACACACCACTTATACCCTGTACAGTTTGCGTGTGAGTGGTGAGTCTTTGCCTATTCTGCTGCTTTGGTTCCGTAAAGACGATATAACTCGGACGCGCCTGGCTCATCGGGCGTCCGGGCGGTTCGCACCTACGCTGCAGCTCTCAAAGGAAACGTGGAATGGAAACACGCATCGCTGATTGCAGTTTGACCGTTTTTGCTTGGATTGGCCGTTTTAAGCGTATTTTCTCCGAGCAGCAAGAACAGCTAATAAATCCTCCGGGCGGTTTTGAAACGAGACTAAATGAATCCGTTGAATCATGAGGCGTCCGCTTCAATGCGCGTTCCTGGCGAACGCCAAGAGCTTGACGTTTTGGGGGTTTTCTCCCCCCGCGCTGACGTGTGACAACGCCGTGCTGATGGCCCGGGCGCATTCTGGCCGCTCGATCTAATTTATTTCCCCTTTCAAATAACGGGGCCTCCCGAGGCACGGCGGCGGGCGGAGACAGACACGCACGCGCTCCTCCGCCCGCCTGCGAGTGTCTCCTCATTAATTAGGCCAGGGAGCTCCACCGGCCTCGCCTTCTGAGGGGGGAGCGGCCGCACCAGATGGACTCTGGGAGGGGGGGGTTAGGGCAACAGAAAAACAAAAAAACACACATACACACACACACACACACACACAGAAATGGACGAGAGAGAGAGAGGGAGAGGGAGATTGTCAAAGGCGTCGGTGGGACGTCGGGCCCCTGGAACTCGCTCCCGAAACCCGTGAGCATTCCGAACACTATGACCTCATGAGCTTCCGATGTGGGAACAAGTGAAGTGTTATCAAAGCGCCATCACACTGAATTTGTGTTCCCCTCCCGATAAAAGGAGCATAATCCCGCCATAAAAGCAGCCAGGCTGTGTTTGACCTATAAATACCCTGTATGCATTTTACCGCTAAATCCCCCCCCCCCCCCCCCCCCACCCGCCCCGCCCGCGCCGTAAACGCTGAGCCGGCGAAAGCTTAAGAAAAGATGCAGCGATGAACGCCCGGCTCACGAATTTTCCGTCTGTTCCCGCGTCTCGTCTTGCTGCTTGATTTGATTTGCTATTTTTGTCCTGTCGGCCGCCGGACGCCGCTTTTCGAGGCGCCGCCGCCACCGGACGACGCCGTTACGGCAGGTCCCGCCCAGCGAGCCGCCTGTTTGCCGTGAACAGCGCACGCGATTAAAACCGCGAAGGGTTGTTTTTTGGACCCATTTTCAACACTTGAGATGTGTTTTTTTTTTTTTTGAGGAGAGGGGTTTGTTTTTCTTCCCGCTGGCGGGCTCCTACCAACAACAACGCTTTAAGACGGCGGGATAATATTCATAACAAGTCAAGATTATCCTCAGAGCGAGCCTCGTCCACTTGTTTTGTACTCCCTAATTTCTCCCCCAACCCCCCGCGCATGTCGTGTTATTTTTCAAAACACGTCGAAGGATAATAAAAATAAAAATAAACAAGATACAGTTAAAGGGAAAGGCGTGGTGCAGTCGGAGGATAAGTCGACAGGAAGGGAGAGGGAAGGGTGGGTGGAAACACAAAGACATTTGGGAAACGATGTCGGGAAAGTGAGGATGATTCAGATGAGTAACTGCCCATTGATGTCTGTGCTGATGTTGTATTTTCATACGTATCCATATTCCTCAGGGCGGTATGTTCACCACTACATTCACCTTTAGATAGATACTTCATTCATCCCTGACGGGAAATGTCCCGGCAGCTCACAGTAAAACAATGGACGGTAATAACAAACTATAGAATAAAAATATGAACGTGAGTAGAAAATAAAAAATAAAAATAAAAACTACGTGAAATACACAGTCAACTGTACACTATAAAAAAATGGCAGGATAATGCAAAACAAAGCTAAAAGTTTCAAGTTGTATAAACCTGAGGGGTCTTAGCAGCAATAGAATGAAGAACAAGAAAAACAACAGTTGAAACGAAACACACACCTCTGCATTCACACATTCACACGTCAGGCTCGTGGTTGTCGACAAATGTTTTATTTTTTTTAATAATCACTCTCAGCAACTGGTGTTTTTCTTGGTTTTTCGGTTTTAGATTGACATGCCCAGTGCCCGGCGTCAGCCTTCGACTGTACGACAATACTCCAACTCACGTCGAGGCAAATACCTCCAACATGAAAATGTTACTCGGCCAAAGTACACAGAGAGAGAGAGAGAGAGAGAGAGAGAGAGAGAGAGAGAGAGCTAACTCCTGTCTCCTTCTTTCTTTCTACCATTTATTCATACTTGACTTGATTTTGGACATTGTACGAAAGCAATAATTTACCCCGTTGCCTGTGTATATAATTTGCCAGAAATGTCCATATCTTTAAGAAAAAGAGCGCTCCGCACTGAGCCATAACATCATTTATTTCATCCAGAGGTAATTACCGCCGGTAATGACAGTGAGGCACGGAGTAATAACTGTTGCTGACAGCGGTCGGACGGGCGCGCTACTGTGTTCACAGCACGCTCCGTCGGAGGATCCCAAAGACGGAGGGAAAGGTGCTTCAGGTTCCTCCCCTGCACCCGAGGAGCCTCTACGGTCTGGAACGTCGTCCGGAGACTAGAGAAGACCTTTTATAGAGACCGTGTAAATAGATTTTTCCATAGGGTGTGTGTGTGCGCGCGTCTGTCGCTGGGTGCCCATATGGGGTGGGCAGGGCGGGCCGGCCGCGTGGTGCCTCCGTACCACTGGGGCCCTTAGTGCTGGCGGTGGCCTATTATTATGGGTCCGTATTGATTAATCTCTGTGCCTGCGTAACCTCCAGCTCACTTTGAGGTGTCCCCCGTGTGTGTGCCCGAGCTCTCAGCAGAGCACACACTGTGATTAATGCCCGTCTTCCGAGTCCACCCGCTACACAGCACCGTGTCAGGCCAGATTTGTCAACCCGCAACTATGGATTATTTTATGCCTCCTCCTCAACTTTGGAGCCAGCGCTGCCCTATAGCGCAGCCACCAGTAAATCCATCCCCGTCCCCGCTCCTCTTATTCCGCAGCCGTCCCCTGAGTGAGGAGATGGCAGATGCATTAAACAATCCACTTAATAGATAAGCTACAATATGCTTGACTTTCCTGTTTCATACCGCCCGCACCTCCACCCCCACCGCCCCCACCCCCGTGCACGTCCTTCCTTTCCCCCGTCGCTCCTATCTCCTGCTGCCGAAATGGAATTGGATCAAAGAGGGGGAGTGGGGGGGGGGGGGCGGGGCTGGGGTGGGGGGCTCATTGGGTTTTGTTGAAATATTTA
This sequence comes from Zeus faber, assembly GCF_960531495.2. Taxonomy (NCBI): domain Eukaryota; kingdom Metazoa; phylum Chordata; class Actinopteri; order Zeiformes; family Zeidae; genus Zeus; species Zeus faber. The sequence continues at coordinate 10,455,135 of NC_137190.1, read as the reverse complement.
TAGGTCAGGGTTGACTGGTTAAATTGAATATCTGTGCTGATCTCACTTGCCTGTTTAACTTGCGCCTAGGCAAATATGTTTCCTCGGTGATAACCTTTTATGTACCGGTCTGACTTCATTGAAATGCATAGAGATAAAAATGTGTCACACTTCACAGCCGAGCTTTGCAGCCGCCGATGCTCGATTATTCAAATGATAATTGACCCCCACCTGTAGCCCCGCTTACACTCAGTAGTCAATCACTCCATCCCCTGGTAAGATATGGGGGGAATGCGGTTCTGTCATTTACATTACAAACCACTGGTGAATGTCAAATACCCCGGGCGAGCCATTTGTGGAGAGAAGAATGGAGAAAAATATATGGCCAATTATGATTTTCAATCTTTTTAATAATTTAAACGCTGTTGATGTGTGAATTACCGGCAGCACAGCTCCAAGTCCCGCAAGCTGTTATTCCCTGGCAGTATTATTTTCTTTCTAACAAATGACTTGATGTTAATCTTCATATATAATTTTCATTCCTCTGATATAATGGCTTCTAGTGGCTTGCTGTCAGGGGCTGATGAATCGACAAGCGGAATCAAAGCGCTGAAATCGACAATGTGGAAATGTCTGCCGCATAGTTTGCCAATGCAGATGTTTGTTTTTTTGTTGTTGTTGTTGTTGTTGTTTTTTTTTTTTTTTACTTTAGGGGGCACTCATAGTAATGAGTAATGAGAATGCATATTTATGTATGTGCATACATTAAGCAGACGCAGCGCGAGCGACGCAAACAGACACCCGCACACGCATGAACATTTATTCACGTGATCGTTTGACAGAACGTATTCCACCGTGCCCGGTGCACTGTCGCGGGATTCTTCAAGGCACCGTCACGTGTATTTTTTATTTATTTTTTAATAATTTCTCTTCCGCGCCGATCTGACAGTCTGATGTATGTGCTTGTCAGCGATGTGTCTTAATTTTCCTAATTTCGTGTGTAAAGGCACAGTAGGTATAAAGGACAGTCGGAATAAATTTCCAAATACAAGGCGTCGCTGTGTGCTCGGCGACTGTGCCTATTTGTTTAGAGTCAGCCAAAGCTCTATAATTAGCAGTGTTTAATTATGGAAATGGCTGCCGAGGAGAATTTCAAACACCCCCCCCTGGATCATTAGTTACAGAGGCAAAAAAAAAAATGAAATGCTTTCAGCAATGAAGGGTTCATATTTCAAGCTTATAGCTGCTAAAAGGGTGTACTCAGAAAATCAATTTTATGAAAGTCCGTTCAGCACTAAAGGGAGTCACATGCAACTAAGCAATTTTGAAATAATGTTGGCAGAGCCTGATTCATGGAAGGTAACAAGACTTTGCTCTCCTGCCTGGGACATTATCCTCTGAGCCCAGGACAAAGGTCAACCCCCGGTTTAAATCAGATTCTGTTTAGCATAACGGGATTCTGGAAGCGGCGGGGGCCACGAGCGGCGGCGTTCGCGGAGGCCGTGAGGGGGGCCGCGTACTGTACCCCGATCACAGCTCAAAGACCGAGGGAAGAGGTCAAATCCGGGATCAAACCTGACCTTTGACCCCCACCCCCGGCATAGTTTGGGTTTCCCCTGCCCTGACCACAAGCTCGCGGAATAAAACTACAATCGCCGGAGTCTCCTCCGACGGCCTCCCCGGAGTGAGATGGCGGCCGCGCGATAAGTGCTCTGCCCCATCTCCTCCGCCCGTCTCCTCCTTTGATGGCCGCCCACATCTAGCCGGCGTCGAGGGGATGGACGACACATGTGCGGAGGGCTGCAGGCGACACATGGGAGACGTCAGTTTCCCACAAAAAGCAACCCCCCCCCCCCCCTGAAACACGCACTCACACACACACACACACACACACACACACACACACACACACACACACACACACACACACACACACACACACACACACACACACAGTACTCCACTCGCGCTGTGGGAGGGCCAGCTCATTAAAGGTTTGTTTGCGAGCGTGGTGTGGTTGTGTGGGTGTATATGTGTGTGTGTGTGTGCGTCTGCGTGTGTGCGTGCGTGCGTGTGTGTGTGCATGTGCATGCGCTTGCAAGCGTGTGTGTGTGTGTGTGCGTGTATTCGTATGTGTGTGTGTGTGTGTGTGTGTGCGCGCGCGCGTGGAACCTGGTGTTCGGAGGGAACTCCGGCGGTGTTCTCCGGCGGCAGCGGCTGCACCGGACACGTTGGCGGATCGTTTAAGCCGGGAGGTTTTACATATAAAACGAAACACGCTTCCAGCTGCAGCGGGACGGCGAGCCCACACTCCTTCTCGCTGGGGATTCCCATTAGGCAGATTGATTGTTTCCTCTCCTCTCCTGCTTTGATTCATGCGTGGCATCTGATTTCTAATGAGTCACCGCCCGTATGGCCGGGCATCTGTGCGCTGGCCGCCAAACTGTAGATGCCACATGGAAAGCGCTAACGATACTGTCCGCACTCAGACACTCACACTCCAGTCGTTGTCATCGCGCCCGCTGCGTGTTGTCTGTGGAAGCAGCGTTCTGTCATTTGAACACAAGGTCTGATGTTTAAACCCAGTTCAGGAGGCCTTTATTCTCTGAAAGGCTTTTCCGTAAGCCGTTTCAACAGCTAATCCACAGGACGACCCAGTCCCTTTTTTAAAGTTACTAAGTTACTAGTTGCTATTCCAACAGTTACGAGTAAATA
>NC_137190.1:10375361-10449741 GCF_960531495.2 Zeus faber | reverse complement strand
GAACAAACAAACAAATAATTCGACAAATCATCCAAGCTTGGAGCACTTTAAGAAACAAGGTCTTGAAAAGAACTCAAAAGAAAAGAAATCAGCAGCATCATCATCCCTTAGTCTCTGGATTTTCTTTTCATAGGCCCCACTTGAGATACCCCCCCCAAAAAAAAAAAAAGGTCTGAGGACGCGCTGCCAGACGCCTCTCTGGCAATAATTCTATTACAGTAAGAAAAAAAAAAAAAAAAAAATGTCCCTTTCGTAAACATGAACTGTCAGCAGAACACTGGGAGCTGCTGTTCCGTAAGCTTTGTTTGTGTTGTGGTTGTGGTCGCCGTGGGGTTGAACCCGCCTGCATCCACTGAGCTCGTGGCAGATACGCAGGCCGCCATGCCAAGTTTAAAATTAGTAACAAATTTAATATGTTCCCCTCTGGCATCCGTCAGCTTTTGCCGAATGTGAAATGCTCTGATAGTTTATCGTGGGGTCTCACCGAGAGACCGCAATGAAGCCCAATTTAGAAACTTCAATTAAAAGACAGGGGGTGGGGGCGGGGGCAGGGGTGGGCGCAGACGAAATCCAGAGCAGATGCGGATAACGTCTACAGCGATCGGGGACCACCACCACACCGCCACCCCGAAAAAAAACTAAAAAAACAGCTACACATCTCCTCTCATTGGCAGACGATAATGTTCCATGTTCTCCGCTGCCCAACCTCAAGACCAAATTATTAGCGTGACCCTAACGACAAAACCATGCTCCTGTTAATGGTATAATAGCAGGGGATATGATTAATGGTTTTCATTTTTAAGGACCCCCCCCCCTAACTCCTTCTATAGAGGGAAATGTGTGTTTTCACCAAGGGAGCCATCCCATAACGTCCCATAGGTTGCTTAAAGCAAGGGAGTCGAGCCTATTGGCGTCGTAAATCTACATTTAGAACTAGACGGCGTAGAACACCGAGCGGGATTAGGGATGCGGCCGGCGGAGGTAGAATCCAAGCGAGACCGGAGACGTGAGGCCGGGGCGGCTGGTGGTGATCTCTATTCGCTGACGGAGCCGCTCCCTGACGTTCTCTGCAAACCACTTCATCAACAGCCGTAAAAACAAACAAACAAAAAATTTATGTGTCAATCATACCATGGGATTTCGGACGTTTCGTACTTTCCAGGACGGGGAGCGGGCTGCCTACGATGCACTCTGGTGGTGTAAGGAAGTGGCCTTTTTAGCTCCTTCACACAATCTGGAAAGAGCACTTATTGAAAAAAAAAAACTCCCCCCGTACGCTCGCGGTGCAAAGCGGTGGGAATCGCTCCGTGTGTTTTAAGTCGATTCGAGTGTTTTTTAAAGATATATCACTCATCTCCTTTGTTCCAGTCAATGTGTGTACTGTATGTACTGTACTATATGTGGATGATTCTGATACGTTGGAAACATTTTGGCATTAAAAGAGTGGGTTATCTTGAAAAAATTCCCAAATGGCGCAGTTCACGTTCTCACCGTATTTTCGAACCCAATCTCCATGCCGGTGCATCTCTTCCATGGCACAAGCTGGTTCCAGGTCAGGCTGATCTGCTCCTCTGTAGTTTGGCCTTTAACCAGCAGAGGGAGGTCACCCATACATTTCTGCCTTTTATTTTTTATTTTTTATTTTATTTTATTTATCTTTTAACAACAGGGATCTGCATTTTCCTTTCTTAAGGCTTCGCGATCATGAGTGATTCCAAGGAAATGTGTCAGTTATTATTTTCAGACAACCGCATAACGCGGCCGCAGCGGGCCCTTTGAAGGCTCATTCATAACGGGGGGAGATAAGCGTGTTTGCCGGGCAGATTTCCCTGGAACAGGTCACAGGTCCTGATTAAAAGTGACTCCGCGTCAGGCCATAAATATTTGTCAGCCCACCTTTCAAAGGCAGGCGAACCGTGGCTTCTCCTCTCATTCGCCACATGAAAGTGCAAATGGAAATGGTTAGGGTTAGGAGCCGCATCAGTCATAGCTGGAATAAGATGGCCAATAAAAAGCACGTAATTATGATGCTCCATCATTTGACACAGCCTGGGGGTTTTGGGCTGTTTGCCTGTGTGCACCGAGGGGCGGGGGGTGGTGGGGGAGAGAGAGAGCGAGAGAGAGAGATAGAGTGAGAGAGAGAGCGCGAGAGAGAGAGAACTGGGAAATAAATCCTCCCTGTGAATAATGGGACCTGTTATTTTATGAGTGCACTGTGTTTAGGAGCGAACTTTGGCAATGTGTGGTCTGTGTGTCGCCTCCCTCCCCCTGCACCCTGACTCACCTCCTCCCTCCCTCCCTCCTCTCGCCTTGCCTCACCCCCCTCCGTCCCTCTGCCTCCAACCTCCGATGTAGAGCTGTTTACCTTGCAGCCTGCGGAACGGGGGTTGGGGGCGTGTTGTTACTGCCACTCACTGCTCCGCGGCGTCGGGGGCCGCGTCACGGCTGGCACGCCACCGCCAGCTCGCCCCCGTTCCTGGATTTCCCGCCATAGGTTTCCCTCGGTGCCCTCCTATATTGACATTGCTCGAAAAAGCTTCCATTATGTTGGTGCGAGGTAAACAAAGCAACCCCCCCCCCAATATTTCATCGCCTTCTCATCATGTGCGACCGTGTAATTTGATTTACAGACTACAAGGCTTTCATTTTATGTAAAATGCATTCAGGGTTTTTTTTCCCATCGCAGCCTTTCTGGAGGTATATGAGAGATCGTAATTATGTTAAAATGTCAGTTGCTTAAACGCAGATTTTCCTGTGCTTGGATTTCCTTTAATATTCTTCGGGTCTGAAACCTCTGCGCGCCAGGGAGGCTGTGCCGGGTCCGTAAGCAGCGCTGATTTAGACATCAGTCAGGTACCGGGGCTCCATTAGAGCCAGCAGCCATTTGACTTGCACACCAGTGTCTAATCCTGCACGCGGGGCCTCACACAGCGAGGCGGGCCCCTGAGCAGGGGCTTTGCAGGAGTGTGTAATAGTATGGCACTGTTGATGCCGTAACGGTTTCGCGGCCCTGCTGGGCGTCCTCCCCCCGCCTGCGAGGCGTCACTGAAACTAATGTGCCGTAATTGCTCGGCGCTCGGGGTAACAGGCCATGTTCGTTACAGGTGTGTTGCTCCACATTGCGCCTGATATCACGATGGAAGGGAAATATGCGCCGCCGGGACCGGTGTGCTGCAGGTCTCCACATGCCGGTCTTCAGCTGTCAAACCTCCAGCGGTGCTGGCAAAGGCTGATCCGCGGATATTTTCAAGACCCAAATTGGAGAGAATTGACAGTGCCAGCCAAACGCCGCTTCGCACACACTGCGGTTACAGAACACTGGTTCTGTCTGCAGCCTGCAAGAGACAGATGACGGTAAACAGGCTGTCACCCAGAGGGTTACTTGGAAAATGTCTCTTGGGACTGGGGTATTAGCAATATTTTTGTTGAAATCGTTGTCCCCGTCTGCGTGGAAATTCTGATTATCAGAGCAGAATCCAGTAAATGATCAGATTCCAACTTTAAAGTATGTTACGACCATGCCCTCAAAATCATACAGGGCTTTCTAAACCAGTCATAATTCAAACTGCATTTCTACTTTAGTGAAGTGAGCATTCAGGAATCTTTACTGTTGGTCGGTTTGTGTCTATCTAGATCGGTAGGTCTCAATAGTGGGCAACTGGGCACAAAACTGCAGCCAAAAACAAAACCCCCCCCAAAACAACCCTGTTTTTATTGTTAGCGCCACTGCAGTTGCTTCAGTACAACATCATGAAAGCGCATGCCTGACCAGACAAACACCGACCGTCCTTCACAGCTCCTAGGCACCAGGTACCAGGTACCGGGTACCTTTTCATGAACAGGATTGAGGGACTGCCCTCTGACCCGGGCTCTGTTGGATTGGACTTCCTCTGGAGTTTGAAGTCACACTGTGACACGATACACGCCGCGCCAGAGTGAAAACCGAGACTTGGCAGCGTGTTAAGAGCCAACAGATGCCCGGCATGAAAGGGAAGAAAAACAGAAGGAGCACGGGAGATTAAATTATAGAATGGGGGAGATTATTAAAGAGCATTAAAATGACACAGAAGATTATTATAGATGTTGGCTGTGTCAGCCCAGGGTCAGAGGACGGGGAACCGCCGGTTCAACGCAGGGATATAAAAGAACGCACGACGCGGTGGCACCAAGACGAGTGCACGCGGTGTTGTTCGGCTGCAATGTGGGAATTCGGCAATGAAAGCACCTCTTGTTCTGGTCTCCGGTGAAGGTTTACTGCGTTGTGCCCCCTTGTTCCTTTGGTTCTTGTTATTGGCGCTTCTTGACCTCCTTATTGCCATCTGCATTCAAACATCACAGCCTTTTCGACGTGAGCTCACATACAAACAAACAAGCACCCCGTGTGCACCGTGCCTGCTCTTTTTAAGTCTTACAGATGGCCCTTTGGAGCAGCTTGTCATTGTCCTCTGCAAAGCTTCGGGATTGAAAGTAAAAAATATTATTATTACCCCCGCGAAGAGATTGTCTTTCTTATCTAGCGCCCGCTTGCGGCTGAGTCAGGCCTCGGTAGGCATGGAGTGAAGGCTATTAATATGCAATGGTTAAAGGGTGAGCACTCCCATGTCGGCAGTAGGGGCCTCGGCTGGTTCGGTTCAGTGCTGGCGACAGAGCCCAGGGCCCTCAGAGAACCACGGACCCACGGTTCCAATGCTGCCCGCAGTCGGTCTGCATGTGAGACAGGGCCCTGGGAAATGACGACAGTGACATAGTTTCTTGGCAAACACCGCACTGGTAAATTAGGATCGGGTTGAGGACACTGATGAAGAGGGCAAATGTTCTAGAGTAGATCAGTGAAGCAAAAGAACAGAACTGATGGAGGGTTGGAGGGACGGAGGCCTGTTTTATTGGGCAGGGGCTTTGTGTGAGTAACTTTGCGGGTCACCCAGAGGGTATAGAAAGAGCCAGGGGTCACATTGCAATGTCTACCCAAACCATACAATGCCAGCTTTTCATCCCCTCGCTGACCATTCTACCCAATCCATAATTATCTTTGACAAAACTCATTAGCATGGACCTTGTAGCGACATCGGCGACCAGGAATGCCATGCAGGAAGACATGCACAGAAACAATGTGCCACACACATTTCATTGCCCCCTTTGACAAAACGTAATGAAGTGTGTATATTGTCCCCCTCATCTGAACTCTTAGCCAGTGGTACAAAGACTTTGTTTTATGAGCCCTCGTTGGCCGGCGTGGGACACATCAAATGGCACCTCTCTGCTGGCTCTTTTGTCAGGCTTCGGGGCAAATTATTGTTTGAGATGTTGTTGTTGTTATGATGCCCTCTATTAGTATGAAGTACCGGAGCCATTCCTGCCTATCGTGATAATTCGTATTCTTTTACCTTGCAGGCATGTGCTCATTAGATGGGAGCTCAGTCGTGAAAGGGGCATGTGATGGAAAGTCCCGATGTCCCGATTTTCTAAAGTTAACCACTCATTGACCTATAACGTGGGGACACAAAACAAACCACAATGACAGACTTTGCTGAACAGGTTTGGAGAAAGAAAAAAATTAAATAAAGAGCGTAATAATGAATTATACAGCCTTCACAAGGCAACATGTCATGTCGTTTTCATGCATGTCAAAACAGGCCTAGAAACGATGCCTCTCATTAGGATTTCTTTGTATTGATTTGATTTTTCCAGCGGATATAATTTTTTTTTTATCATTTATATATAAATATATATATATATATGTCCTTATTTCTTCCCTTTAAATGATGTTCTGTGTTTGAAATATTCCCGGTGCACCTGATGGATGAAAAGCCACCCAGAAGCAAGTGAACAATATGTGTGAGCAACGTGCACAATATGACGCATAATTCATGCAAGGGATGGTCAAGGATTAATGTTGTTAAACCTATTTATGCATTCATGTTTATTCCGTCTTGTTTTTCTTCTTGGATATATATATATATATATATATATATTTATTTTTTTGGGCCCAATCAAAGATTAACTAAAAGCGGGTTTGGGATTATGCAAACAGCATCTGAAGACACTCTCAGCAAATGAAAAAGTAATTTGGGGGGATAAACACATGTATTAGGGTGATTAAGCTGCTCACATATAGACCACCTAAGGAACTTATTGTTCCGTAACATTGTGTTTGCCTCCGATTCCATGTCCCGCCTTAGATTAAAGATGTCAGACAAACATCTCTCAGATGTTTGGCTGATGCCAGCAACATCTCCGCTCCTCCCCCAAACACCAAACCTCCCCCCCGATCACGAAAAGGCTTATTTTCATGTCATCTTTGAAAGCCTATTTCTCAGGGGTGTTTTAATAGGCAGAACTATATATGGACATTGTTTTTTTTTGCACTGGAGTCCAGCCATTTTCCTCTCCTTTAACAAGATATTCCCGTAGTTTTATAGTCCCGGCAGTGGCGGGGATAGAGGTTTTGCCCGTGGAACTGGGGTTGATTTATAGTGAGGCGATGCTGCTTGTGTCGCTCTGTCCCGATACGACTTCAGCTGTGTGTAAAACACTGCGTACGACGGACTAATTGATCTGTTCTCCGCTCGCTGAGTCCATCATGCTACGCCATTATCTATAGTTTCCCCTCAGGTGCATCGTGGCAAATCCCATTGTGCATGCATCATTACCCTCAATAATGTGAGGCAGCTTTTTCTTTACAGCCTGGGGTTTAATTATCTTGACTCTTTTACATGTTATACCTTCCTATACCCTCCTACGTCTTAATGTAAAGACGAACGCATTTGATCGGACACATGTTGGCTGAGTCATTATTAAAACAGGCAACGCATTCCCCCGGCGCCCTCTTTTGTCGTTCATTAGCGCTGCTGAGTGATTGAGGCTTTAACATGTGCATATCAAAATAGGAGAGATGCTCTGGAAGCTGTCAGCCCTCTATATAATTTAATAGGTTGATATAGAAGCAATACAGTAAAAAAGGATGGTGAATGACTTTTCATACACAAGGTCCTGGTTTATTTTATTTTTTGTCTTTTTTGTTTGAGTAGTAGTCCGTAAGATAAGTTGATAATGGCTATTGGTCATAATTCCCTCATGCCAGCGAGAATTCTGATCAATAGTGTGATTTCTTTCATCAGACCTATTATTATTGTATTAATCAGTCTTGTAATATAAATGCGTATTTGTATTATTTTTTTATGTTTACTTTTTCAATGTTTTTTTTTTTTTTTTATGAATCCCTAATCATAAGAAACAAATATTGTTGTTTTGTAGGAGATTCTACAGGTTTTGAAATATTGAGATAAAAATGAAATATACTGTGTATATAAAATGAAATACACTAAATGTTTTATTATTTTGACCAAATCCTCTTCATCTAGATATTATTTTATTTTTTTTTACAAGAGGATTTACCGCAGCCAGCTGACTTCCCTCTATATGCTCCACTCTGGGACTTGATCCCATTGGCCTGGGACACAAATTGACCACAGCGTCTCTGAATTGCCCCAATACGGAACCTAATACTTTTATTACAAGCATAATCCCTTAAATCCCAACTGAATGGACTTTTTTTTTTTTGTCTGTTTTCCTAAGCTGTAGGTCATTCGGCGATATCGGCCAGTTGTGGTTTAAAGATTTCCATCTTATTCACAACAGCCAAATACCCAAGAGACTGACGTGGAGAATCACAGCTGTTAACTTTATACGCATACAAGGAGGCATGTTCCCACTGTTTCATATTATGGGATTTCATGTGTGAGGATGCGAACGGGTATACATTAGGAGAGCGACTGAAGTTGCTCTTATTTGTGGATTTGTTATTTTGAAATGGTATGTTGTCAAGTGCGTTGTATTTTAAGATGATATATTTCAACCCAGCCCTTATTAAAGTAAAATAAAATGCTTTACTATTGAGAGACTTACCAGTCTGCTGCATCTTCGCACTGTGCTTTAACACAGTCCAGTGGGGCTAACGTTCAGCCTTAAAATGCTTCAAATAAAGCATGTTAAATCTCCTTTCGAAAACGGAAAGCTCACAAAATTATCAGACAGTCTTTATATGTTGTGCCTACTAAAGGAAAGGTTGCAAACTGTGCATTTTATCAGGTTTTTCAGGATTTTGATTCAGCCGACTCTGCAGTCAGCAATTGTCAATCCCAAAAGTAGTTTTCAATAAAAATGCGATTTTACTGTTACTTAAAACGTGTTTTAAAAAAAAGACTGTAATGTGAGGTTCACATTGTCGAAAGGGTGATCTAACATGTTTTTTAAAGGCTTAAACGTTTGCCCCATTGGACTGCATTGAAGCCCAGCGAGAAGCTGCAGCAGAGCGGTGAGTTTCTCAGCGGCGAAGTGTTCAGCGAGGTCGTGCCATGAACAGCTATGAATGATGGAAAGCAACATTTTAATAAGGCCTGGGTTGGAAAAATAGCAAACTTATCCTTTAAGATGATATGTGGTCCGGTGCAATATTTATTAAGATGGCATATTATTTTTATTACATTTATTTTTATATCTACGTAATAATGTAATGTTAACATAAAAATAAAATAAAATATATATACATAGAAAATAGTAATCCATGCATCGCGCCTATCAGAAGTTTTGAGGGCGTCAGGGCACATTATGGTGCACAGTGATCATCTGGAGGACTTCCAGTGGGTTTATGGACTATGTGGCAAAAGCCCAATCAAAGGAATTGTGATGGACTGTGCTGCTCCTCGTCCGAGTTTGATCCCACAAATGACCTTTTAATTAACACAATATCAAGTTAGTGCTCCACAGGGGCCAGGGGCGCGTTCAGCCTTCTGAGTAGTAACAAAGTGTCTGCTGCCACTAGTGATCAGAGGCTGACAATGTGGACATGATGTCCCCTTTCTTCCACGCCTTATGGATTTCTCTCACGTCGTCATCCTCCTCCTCCTCCTCCTCCACAACAATGCTCTGCTTCTATAGTCCCCATAATAAACTCTTATCGACTTTGAAGAGTGATGGTGATGAAACGGGCTCATTTTATGATGATCCACTTTATATATATATATTATATATAAACATGACACAGACAACAAGATGGTCTTTCAAAAACTGCATTCTTATAATAAAGAAAAAAATCATCAAACAGGTCCCCGCGCAAGACGACAAATCCACTCTCTCTCTCTCTCTCTCTCTCGCTCTCTCTCTCTCTCTCTCTCTCTCTCTCTCTCTCTCTCTCTCTCTCTCTATATATATATATATATATATATATATATATATATATATATATATATATATATTTATATAATTGTGTGTCCGGTATATATATATACCCCTATATATATATTGTGAAACGATTGCTATCTAAAAAAAAATCAATCAATCAATCAATCAATCAAAATGGCAAAATACCACGCAGTCACAGGTAAACTCAAAATTTAACAGTGTTTAATGTAGGTAAGAATTGGTTGAAACTTAAATAAATAAACACATGAATACATACACAAATCAAAATAAAAACAAAAGAAACGGTTTAAATAAATACATAAAATAAACAAGATAAATAGGTTTACATAAATAAACGAATAAATAAACAAGTCAACATTCCAAACAACGCATTAAGACATATTACTATAAATAAGGTTTGCTGCACAATACGATTGCCCATACACAATTCACCGGCCGTTCCCAAACGCCTTGCATTTTGAAATTCTTGCATAAATTCATTAACACCGTAAAAAAAAAAACAACAACAACAACAACAACAACAACAGTGTGCAAAATGATCCAACCGGAGCGTCAGGCAGTCCCCAAAATGTGTCCTCAGATCCAGGATTCCACTGAACAAACTGCCCTTTAGTGCATTATACAGTAATGAAAGTCCCACAGTCAGTCCATCTGCAGGAGGACGAGGAGGAAACGGGAGGAAATTCACTTTCAAACACATGTTTTGGTTGTCTCACTTTCAGTAATAACAATAAAAAACATATTCTGAGTTAGTTATGTCAAAAAATATATTTTTGGTTTCTAGTATTTTTTTTCATCAAATTGTTAGCGTGAGATGAGGTTTGTTGATCTAAAAATTAAAATATATTTTTCTATTTTCTAGGAATTTATTGTTATGGTCGATATGTTGTGATCTATCTATCTATCTATCTATCTATCTATCTATCTATCTATCTATCTATCTATCTATCTATCCATCTTAAACACGTGTTCTCTCTCTCTTTCTCTCTCTCTCTCTCTTTCTCTCTCTCTCTCCCCCCTCTGTCTTTCTCTCTGATCCTTCGTGCCCTCGCCAGTGTGTCGGCGTCCAGGTCTGAAAATACGAGGCTTTTAGCTCGAGCTTTTGTCCCTGTCTGGCTACGTGTTGTGTTTTTTTATTTATTTATTTATTTTTTCCCGTTTCACCCATTTCTTTCATGTCAGTGTTCGGCCGCTCACCTCGTTCACCTTTTCATCACCGGTCTGAACGCAGTGACCTTGTCTTCCTGCAGCGCCCCGCACGCTTCACTGAGGTCGGACGACTCTGCATCCTCCTTGCCACCGGAAAACCCTAACGCGCACGCACGCGCGCACACACACACACACACAGACACACACACACACACACACACACACACCCACGCACACACACACACAAATAACGCAATACAAATAAATAAACAACCAAACTTACTGGCAAACAAGCCACGGTTGTGCTGTTGCCTTGTCTGCTGCTATCACAAAGTAAACCCCTTGCACTATGAGAACATCCATATTATCATGCTGGATTATTATTGTGTATGATGTGTATTAGATCACAAGATGCTTACAACTCGATATACCTTCGACAGCGGAATACTGGCAGGTATCCGAGAGCGCCGAGAAAGAGGAACAGTGCAGCTGGAGGCCCTTGTGGCCGTAAGCACCGGCGTTGTAGACCTTAGAGTGCAATGGCGGGCCCTCCTGGAAGGGGTTCTCAGCGTTAGTCACGTTCCTAGGTTCGTGGAGGCTCCTGACGGCCCCGCAAGTCACAGCTGGGGCCCCGGGGAGTCTGCTGCTCTGGAGCTGGCAGTCCCCAGGCAGGTTCCCTGTCCTCAGCTCCGAGCTGTAGTGAGGGCTCAGGATCACTCCCGAGGCGGCCGTGCGCGCCAGAGACCAGATCCTCGGCTTGTCCGACGCCTCAAAATGGGACAGGGAAACGGTCCCCGCCGGGGAGGAAGAGGACGAGGGGGGTTTGGACACCACGGGATCCAGAAAGTCAGTGGTGAGCGCGGGGAGGGTGGCGGCGCTCTTTACGGCGCAGGGGAACGGTTGGAAGCTGTTGGCCAGGTTGAGGTGCAGCTCGGAGCCGCAGTCTCTCTTGGTGGGGGTCCCCGATATGACCATGGCCCTCTGGAGATCCTGCTCGTCCGGGGCCGCCTTCTCGCAGTCGCTGTCCAGCTTGTCACAGTCCTCCTCCTCCATGTCATCCAGGTCGCTCAAATGCAGGTCCTTCTCCTTGCAATCGCTGGGGTCTTTGAGTAAAAAGAAAAAAAAAGAGGAAACGGGACTTTAGAATGAGCTGTGTTGTGATTGACGCGACCAGCAAATGTATGTGGAGCTCTGATGGTCCAGGTCAATTATTTACATTTTAAAAATGTCTTGTTTTGTTTTAACGAAAAAAAAAAGTTCAGAATGTATGTGCACCATGCTAGACAGCTGCTACTCTACCTTTTGTGCCACAGTCGGGGTCGCTCTTGTCCAGGTCGTCCTTGCGGTCTTCACTGGCCTTGTTCTTTGGCGACCAGGTCATCTTGTTCTCCTTCTTTAGCCTCCTCCGGGCGTTGGCGAACCAGGTGGACACCTGCGTGAGGGTCATCTTGGTGATGATGGCCAGCATGATCTTCTCGCCCTTGGTGGGGTAGGGGTTCTTGCGGTGCTCGTACAGCCATGTCTTCAGCGTGCTGGTGGTTTCTCTGGTGGCGTTCTTTCGTCTGGCTGTGCCGTTGAAGTCTACGGTTCCATACCTGGTAGCAAAGGCGTATTCTATTTATTAGTAGCATTTCCAGACATCCACATAATAGCCTATGAGTGTGTAGGCCATAAGTGTGAAGTTATATCGATCTGGATGCAGCAAACACACTCAATGATGTGGTGCTTAAACAGATAGTCATTATAACTCAGTACAATAGTAGAATGTTGGAAGTATACTGGGTGAACCTCACCTGTCGTATTGGTACTGTCCCAACGAGTGGTCATATGGATAATATGCAGCAGTTTGGGTGATGCCAGAATGCAACGCTCCTGTGCCATCTTTAATGTCATACTGTGGATTCTGTGGATGAGAGCATTGTCAAAGTTGATCTGAAACCATTTGGTTTTGTGACTTAAAAAAACTATTTTTTTTTCCCCACACATTTTTCCTGTATGCTTTACACAAGCACCGAAAACATGTTCCCACTATAACAATAATAATAAAAATTACAATTGGGCGACATTGGCACATTTTTTTTTTTATTAATTCAAGTTTTAATCTCAAAATGATGTATCTTTAGTAAGGATTGTCTAATTTCTGTATCATAACCTTACTTTTTTTTTTTTTTTTTTAACATCATTGCATCTTTAAAACGACACAGCGCAGACTACAGAGATTAAAAAAAACAAACAAAAAAAAAACAAGGAATGGGATGGAACTCAAGCAGACACATTACCTGATCAATTGATCAATCGATTGACCCCCCCAACCCCCACTCCCGCCAACCCCCAACACACGCGCACGCACGCACACGCACGCACACACCCGCATACACACGCGCGCTTGTCGATCATCCACATTGATCCCCGGCACCCACCAGGGAGGAGTAGATGGACGGCTCCGTGCCGTAGGGGAAGTAGTTGGCGTAGTTCTGGCTGGCGTACGGGGAGCCGTAGACCCCCAGCGCGGCGTTGAGCTCCGGCCGCGCTCCGGCCAGCAGCCGGTTCTCGTAGGGCGGGCAGCAGAAGGGGGCGGCGGCGGCGGCGGCGGCGGCGGCGGCGGCGCCCTGGGAGCCGCCGGCGGCGTCAGACACCGACCTGGAAATCGAATCGCAGCAAGTCGTACTGGGGTTTGCCGACACGAAAAACTGCATAAAAAAGAGTTGTGGGATAGACAATAGCGTGTCATTGAATCTGGAGGATGGCTCTAATGATAAACCCTCACAGTGATCATAGGCGGTTATTGAAAAAAAATGAAAAAAAGCTGCAGGTAAGACGGGGAAAAGATTTGGGGATTGGATCCGTTTTGTTATTTGTGGGGAGAAAACACATTTTGCATGAACCGTTTTTTGTCAATATTGCATTTGCTTGCATGTACAATAGACTGGCGTTTTATTCCGACAAATGAGGAAAAATAAAAGTCAGATAAGATTAAAAAAAAGAAGTATAACCGATGAGATAACACACTTTAATCATCAGAGAAATTAGTGCAATAGTTTTAATATAAGGGGATAACTTTGCTCGGATGGGACTAATAACTTTTTTGTCCCGGAATCGACTTTCACTCCCAAAAACTTTGAGTCATTTAAGTCAACCGCGTAACAAAGCACGCGACCCCCTCTTTAAATCTCCAAATTATAACACAACTTGTATGAATTATTTCAAATGATGTCATGCATTTTGGGATTTTAAAAAAGCAGTTCCCCTTAAAGTTACAGATTGTTTGTTTTAACTATACCTGGTAATTGCAATCCAATAGGTGACATTCACCCCTGTTGTCATATGAATAACACGTGAGTTCATCCATAATTCAGTGTAATTGGACATGTGTGCACGCACTATATCAATATTTGGTCCAACAAAAAGCACCGCATGTCAACATGTTTCCATCACTGCCAAAAAGAAAACCAGCCCCACATGCAGGATGCAGCCCTGCACCAAATACCAGTAAAGCACAGCACACACACGCACACACACACACACACACACACAAAATAAAAATATGAAATAGAAGAATGATCTTTTTTTCTCTCCGTCTTATAAAAGTATTTTGCAGAAAGGAACGTTTCCTTACCTGTGAGGCTGCATTGTACGGGTATCCAAACTGCGAGAAAGACATGCTTGTTTCTTTTGTCAGCATCAGCAAAAAAAAAAAAAAAAAAAAAAAAAAAAAAAAAAAAAAAAAATTCTTCACCCCCTTGATCGATTGGAACCAATTCTACTTCAAACCCTCCATCCAAGTCTCACACGCGTCTCCCCACGCACGCACGCACGCACGGCCCTGTCCCTCAATAATAGATGACTTTAGGCTATGGTGCCAGCTGCAGTGCAGATATACTTTTATATGAATGAATAATCCCCCAAAGGACCCGGCGAGAAATGAAATTAAAGCGTCATTAAATGCAAAAAATAAAAAAAATAAAAAAATGAAAAATGTTGTTGTTGTGTTGGCTTCATGAAGGAGGCTTAAAGGATAATGTAAGACTTGCAAGATATGGACTCTGCTTGCCCTGTTATTTGTGGCTCTATAGTTCTTTAGCGTGCAGCCGCGCGCGGGCATCGGCGTGACGTCACTGTCATCCCGACACGCCGGGCTAGAATAATGTCTTTGCCAATCACATCCAGCGCAAGGCTTCCTCTTAAGGTGCTCCGTGCACAGCTCCCCCTGCGTGGCTAAAATGCACTGAAATAACGATTTTTGTTGATGTTGTTGTTGTTGTTGTTGTTGTTGTTGTTGTTGTGGTTGTGGTTGTGGTTGTGGTTGGGATTTTTTTGCATTATTATGCGGATTTCCTTTATGCATTTTTTTGTTGTTGTTGTGAAATGCTGCAATTGTAAGGTGATTCATGAGGGTGAAGTGAATTGAAATCACATATTTTACAGAATTAATTATCATTTGACAACGTCACTATTATTATTATTATTATTATTATTATTATTATTATTATTATTATTATTATTATTATTATTATTATTATTATTATTGTTGTTGTTTCTTTTTTATCCTGATTTTTTTCATGGGCAATCTATGCCAATGGGTGGAATATATTTGTCTTAACTATGTTTGCAAGCTCAATTGTTTCTATTTAAAAATGGCAACAAAAAGAGCAAAATGAGTAGAAAACAAAGCGTGTTCATTTTTTTTTTTGTTTCAATTCATTACTTTTTTTTTCTCTACACCGTCCTGGCCAGAGGTCCACCCTGGAGTTAATGAAGACGTTTCCATCTCTCTGTGTTAGAGAAGGGCGGTGGTGGTGCTGGTGGTGCTGGTGCTGCTGGGTGGGGGGGGGGGGGGGTGACGACAACAGGGTTTTTGGCAGGTCAATATACCAGTGATTGATGCGCGCCTGCGCCTGGAGACCCTACGTGACCATTACGGACGATGCGTAATTGTCCCAATTAACAAATGGATACACGCCCTTGTTTAACCAACGAGTAACAGAGTGAAAATATGCCTTAGAGGTGAAATCCGAAGAGCTGCAGTGAAAAAGACAGTGTAAGCCCTGCTCTCCGGTCTAATTAAATATCTGTGTGTGTGTGTGTGTGGGGGGGGGGGGGGGGGGGGGGGGGGGGCGACGAGAATTGCATTTTAATTGAATGACGCTCACTCGAAAGATGGGGAAGAGGAGAGGCTGAATGAAACGAGAAGTCATTTGAAGCTTTATTAGATCAGCAACTCAACCATCACCACTTTGTCCCCCTGCTTCCCTTCTCGTGAGCATTGGAATATTTAAATCCAGCAGGCACCCAGTGGCCCTCTGGGATGACTCTATATTTATATTAAAAAATAAAAACAAAAACCCATAACAACAACACACGGACACGTCTATCTGGAAAACGACGAGGATGTTCAGTCCCACTCGTGTGATGGGGATTATACGAGGTCTCTGTTGTCGTGAGTGGTACAGTGTATGTGACAAGAAACCCACGTGTCTGGCGGTGGTGGAAAAGTACAAGTACTGTGCAACTGCGCTCGAGGACATTTTCCGTGTACTTAAGTGTATTCGGTGTTTGGGGATTTTTGACTTTTACGTCACCGCATCTCAAAGCAAATAAAGCCTTTCACGGCACTGCATTTCTCACACAGTGGAGTCACTCAGAAAACCGCACAGAATCGATATGTTTATGCTGTTAATGAAACGGCGGGGTTTGCGTTTCCCCTTAATGCTTCATTAGGTCCATATCTTTGTACGCCAACCTGTACTTTATCCATCTTTTTGTAAATCGTACTTAGGGTTCGCTCGAGCACTCTACTTCATGGTGTACCAGAGACGCTGTTACATCAGGGTTTACTACTTTAAGTACATTAAGTACTTATGTGCGTCCACTTTTACTACAGCCGTTTTGCGGTCGGCTGTTTGAATTTCTCAGGCTCTGAGTGACGACCACGCGGCGTCCGCCTCGACCGCCGCTGATCCGAGTCCTGCTCTTTCCCCGGAGACGCGTCTGCCATTACAGGCTTCCTCTTCGAGTGGCGCCAGAGAGCTGCAGGTAGATGGGAGATATGGAGGGTCTGCCTCGGGAGATTCGCGGCGGAGGTTCTGCGGCGGCCGCGGTGGTCGCGCACGGTCCAAGCCAGTGGGATGTGACATTTTTTGCATGTCGCTCACGCACTACACGGGATCAGGACACAGTGGCGGCCGCGCTCTTATTGGACACCGTCCTCTCTGAAATTCATATCTCTCTCGAATTGGCGTGGGTGATTATGTGTATAACCGTTAATTTTTTTTGTTACGTATTTTTAATCTTAATCAATGATTTTTTTGTAGTGTCTAAACTTTGCATCAGATTACCATCTCAAATGGATCGTATTTAAAATAAGCTATCTGCAAAGGCCAGAATCAGGTTTTATTGGATGAGTGGGGCTATGGTTACAAATGCAAGGAATTTGACTCTCAGGTTCATTCAGAATATACAGTCAAATTTAAAAAGAACTAATGAAAGCAGCGATCTGCGATCTGAAATAAACAGTAATAAATTGTATTTACAATGTGAGCAATGGGCAAGCAGCACATTCAGACGTTTTAAATATATAAAGTATAGAAAATGACATTATATTTGAGAGTTTGCATTACACAGCTGTATAATATCTGCATGCCCCCCCCATTATGAGCCGTGTGTGGTCTCAAGTCTAAATGAAGGTTGAAACGAGCTAAATGTAATTGTTCGGTGTTGGTCGATGCATTTCACAAGGGCACGCATGATGGCCCAAGTGCATATGGACAGACTGGTGCATTATGCATGAGCAGCAGTCAGCGCAGATCTCACTGAATCGGGCCCAAATTAACACTAATTGCGGTGGCACACTGACCAGGACGCCCTTCTTTAAAACGTGTGACACACTCACAGAGGGAGAATCTTGCGCCCACACGTTCCTTTGTTTGGGTGAATCAATAACTGGTAACGAGGTTTTTGGTCATTCCGTTGGCCATGACATAATATGTCGTTGCAAACATGTTAATCAGTGTGTATTTTACTGCGTCTCTTCCGCATTTTATTCCCTCAGAACAGTGCACTAGAGGTCTGATATATGTTGTGTATTTAAGGGAGGTTAAAATATCAAGTTGTTTGGTTAATAACATGTGTGGTGTCCAGCATTTTTTTCTTCTATCTTACTATGTTAATCTAGGACAATTCACTATCGATAGTAAGTGAAAAATTAAATACTGACACCATATTGAACAGAAAGGCTGCTCTTCAAGCCCGGGTGTACGGAGCCAAATGATTTCCCAGTAAGGCAGTGTGTTGTTCATGACCCATGACAGAAAAAAACAACAACTATTTAATCAATATCAATCTTTTTCTGATTTTCAAACTTTACCCTTTGTACCACTGATGTCCAGATTTCCAGTATTGATATTAACTGCCACGTCAGTGGGATGCCAGGTGTGGATCCCAAGACTGTTCTCATTCTAGATGAAATATAACCCGATTTTTTTAACTTTGACTTAGAACAAAACCAAACACATTTTTGGAAAGGTCTCATCTTGTAGGTTAACGAAGGTAACTTAGCTAAACTAAGATACTGACCTTTGAACCCTGACCAGAGGTCACCTTTGAAACCCTATATCTCCGTAATTAGAAAAACCACCAAAATAAGTTCAACTGTTTTGGACAGTTCTGGAATGTACTTTTAGAGGGGTGGTAGTGTCAGTAGGGGGCGCCACTTCAAATGGCCTCACATACAATTCAGGGCTTTGCAAATTACATGTAAATTCTGACAACGCAGGTATATTATCGGACCAAATGAACCCCTAGTAACACATGCATGTCATTTTTCACCCAAAAAATTTGTTTCATTTTCAGGTTTATAATAATACAACTACTTTACCCATGAGAACGTTGCTTCAAGACGCATGACAAAATGGCGCAGACTTGTAGTTTTTGTGGTTTCTAGGATTAGGGTTAACGTAAGGGTTCCAAACGTTCATGAATAATTGCGTAAATATTACACAATGTATATAATAATTCATTTTTACTCCTGTAAAAGCCACAACTCCGTATGATATCAACCTTGTCTTAAGAACAAAAATGTTTTTCTTTGCGATGTTATGGAGACTACACTACCCACAAAAACTCTGATCGGTGAAGCTCGCTGTTACCATGGAAATAGTGCGATGGGTGATGGGTACATTCAAATTCACAGCCAGGCGCGCAAATGTATCTATGAAGGAAATTCATTCCTGTTCTCGCCCAACCTTGAATTTAATAGACCATTCAGAGAAAAAGCGAAGCCAGTATCCTGCTTTTATTTAGTGTTAGTTAGAACGAAATTTAAAAGCATGCATTCCAAGTTTTAATAAATCCAAGTCCCCCCAGGCATGGGTGTATGTATGTATGTATGTACGTATACATACATACGTGTACGTATGTATGTATGTATGTATGTATGTATGTATGTATGTATGTATGTATGTATGGATGGATGTAATTGGTTTAAATGTCGTTATGTGTAGCACATTAAAAAAAAAGTCTGACAATAATATTCCGGGACAGGTTTCAATAGATTCATTTTCGTGACAAGGAGCAGAAAAAAGCGTGAGACCGGGTTGACACACAATACACACACACTATGTTGACTAGTGAGCCCATTATGGTAGTAATACGTATTACTACCATTACTACTAATAAGTATGGATTCTTGGGTTGAACTCAAAACTATTACAATTTAAAGTTTGTTCAAATATTTGATCTTGGACTTTAATTCAAACAATAATAATATTATTATTATTATTATTAATAATAATAATAATAATAATAATAATAATAATACATTTTCCTCTAAGGACCATAAGGATGAAAGAGAAAAAAATGTCATTGCTAAAAATAAATAATAATTTCAAGCCTGTCCTCTGCGTTAACCCCCCCCCCCCCAACACACACACATACACACACACACACACCCACACACACACACACACACACAGGAAAGGTTAAGTCAACACTCCACGGGTCCACGGCCCATTCTCCCACTTAATACATCTGCTATGCTAACGTAATGAACCAAAGCCCACACAAAGCCCACTTGGTTTCTTCATAAAATTGTGGTGGGGGCAGTGTGTGTGTGTGTGTGAGTGTGTGTGTGTGTGTGTGTGAGATGAAATGGTAATAAGTGCACACATAGGGAGACGGAGGGTTGGAGAGAGACCCCGAACTTACCTGGAGGTGTACAATCATATTAAAGCCAGATTGGTATATATGCCAATGAATCCATCAAGCTGGAGATCGTGAATTTATTATTATTATTGCACACACACAGACACACACACACACATACACAATATCCCTCACAGGAACCGTGCGTTATTACCGACTGCTAAATTATCCAAAATGGAAAGAAAAGTAATAAATATTGTAATGAGAGGCAATGAAGTGACGTATGAATTAGTCCACAACCATGTGGCCGGTTAAAACTAAAACAAACACCTCCAGGCTGGCCAATAATGCCAGCACACACACACAAACACACGCACACGCACACATGGAATTAATGTAATTAAAGCCTTATCAAACAAGGGGAAGTGATAGCGATAGGGGAAGGGGTGTGACATTATGACGACTGTTTCAATAAATCAGTCTGCTGCTGTGGGGAGAAACGCAGGGATGACTGTGGGGATGTTATTGCTTTGATAACAGTGTGAGATAGTGGTTTCACTTGGCAACATTTTGTATATAAGTTTACGTATAAGGTGTATATAAAATCTATATAAAAGTGACATATAATAATGCTTGTATATACTGTGTATATATATATATATATACACACACACAGTATACTGTATATACACACACTATATATATGCAGTATATATACTATACAAACATTGTGTTCAGAAGTGTTAGTATGTACAATTTATACATATATATGACTTCAAACTGTACGTGCGTGCGAGTGGCCCCAGGAGGCTGCACCGGGATTTGGAGAGAGAGAGAGACAGAGAGAGAGAGAGAGAGAGAGAGAGAGAGAGAGAGATATTATCAGCATGAATTAGTAGAAGATGTTGAATCAGTGTCTATATATTCTCCCTGTCCTTGTCTCTTGAGTTTCATGTGCATGTACAGTATATAAACATGGATGCACCATGTGTATACCGTATGCTGTACTCAAGTGTGCACGCTTGAGTTGAAGGACTGTGTTTGGTTTCTTCTGCAGCCCCGACCTCCCTGTGTGTCCTTTAAGTGTCTCTCATGGCTCTAACGGGTGTGTCCAGCTCCTGTGGCGGCGTTTGCAGAAAATTGTATCTCCCTGTGTGTGAACGCTCATGTTTGGGCTCAAATATAATCATATATGTATTTACAGCTCCCGCAAATGGGCAAGTGCATTTGCCATGTGCAGCCTACCCCCCCCGGCTGCTCCGCCCGTTGTTTGTGCATGCGTGGTATTCGCTGGGATGGATGCTGGCTGCAGGCACAACTTCTCCTCCATGCTCGCAAGCCGCCGGACATAAATAGAAAAAAAAAACAAGATGTATGCAAAACGTTCTCCGAGACGCGGGAGACGAGTGCCTATTGTCTCATTAACACTCATGTATTTGTGAAATTGCCGCGTGGGTTTTGACCCGGCTTTTATATATATTTAATTATATTCCTGGTTTTTCAGTAACATGATTTTCTTCTCAGCGGCAGCAGCAAAATCAATGGCAGGGTTGCGGTCCCATTTTCAGCCCCTCGAACGAGAGAGAGAGAGACAGTTCCCATTATTGTCAATCCAATTACAGACGACAGCCTAGCCGCCGCTGTCACAACTGAAAGGGGCTGCGGTGTCCATTCGCATGGCATCCCTTCTCTCATGTATACCCAGGGGTTAAATTGGGGGCGGACACAAGAGGTTGAGGCCGTCCGCCAACCTTTGTTAAAAATGATTAAATATGAAAGAAACTGAAGGGGTTCCCGTGATGCCGTCGACCTATTTTTCTATCGGGGCCTTCAGGAAGTGATCAAACATGCTGATGTTCCGCGGGACTATTACGATCATTATGGTAGTATCTCTATGACATGTTCCAGGGTGATTTACGGTCCACAAAATGACCTGAGAAATAGAGCAATTAGGGCCCACCCACCTCCCAAGTCCCAATTTAGCTTAGTTAAACGTGTGGAAGATCTGTCTCGTTCCAATTCAGTCTCTCATAATAAATAACCATCTAATGATCACAAAGTATGTATACCAGTATACCTTTTCCAAGGATACACAATGGAAAAATATGTCTAATAGCTAAAAAAAACAAAACCTAAACATTTACTTTATATGGCGATGCACTGAAATTGGCAAAGGTTTGTGGTGATGCCATAAAAAATACGTCGATAAAATCAGATTTATTCCGTCAGGTTTCAGTAACATTCCTCCGTAGTGCATCTCTGATTCGGAACCGTCACGTCAGCGTCAATTATTGCAGGTGGACATTACGGTAATTCCCACCCACAGAGGTCGCTGACTTCTCACCGTCGCTCTTTTCGTATCCCCGTACTCATTAGATAATGAATCGGCCGCTGACCTTCATTGCCGCTGTGTTGTCTCCCATTTTGTTCACGCCCCCACCCCCCGTACTGTATGTGTGCAGGAAAGGAAGAAACGATCAGATCCCAGCAATTATCAGGAGAATCGAGCACCGAACCTCCGGCGTGGAGCGACGCTCCGTCACAGAGCAGAGCACCGTGTCCCGTCACTGCTGCCACTACTGTTGCACCACATGGAGTCGGGGAGCGGCCCGGCCCCCATCTGGTCCCGGTTCAGTGTAGTTTACCGAAGAAGTGGTGCCAATATAAATAGCTGTGTTGGATGTTTGTTTGCATAAATTGTTTTGAAAGGCTTCACCAGGCGTTTTTTTTGGGGTGGATTATGACGGGGAAGCAGGGAGCCAACCATGGTGGAATAATCCTTACTGAGCCGACAGTTAGATTTGCTCTTCTTAGAAAGAAGAAATGTTTTGGAGTTTCTTCTCTTCTCCGTCCCTGGCAGAGAGTTTGGACCGTGAACTCCTCAGACGGTGCCATAAACAGGATATGTGTGAGTGTGTGTGTGTGTGTGTGTGTGTGTTTGTGTGTGTGTCTGAATGTGTGTATGTGTGCAAGTGTGTGTGTGTGTGGGTGTGTGTGTATGTATGTACTGTATGTGCGTATCTGTGCGTTGATGTGTGTATGTGTATGTGTATGTGTATGTGTGTGTATGTGTGTGTGTCTGTGTGTGTGTGTATGTATGTGTGTGTGTGTGTGTATGGGTGTGTGTGTGTGTGTGTGTGTATGTGTATGGGTGTGTGTGTGTGTGTGTGTGTGTGTGTGTGTGTATGTGTGTGTGTGTATGTGTATGTGTATGTGTGTGTGTGTGTGTGTGTGTGTGTATGTGTGTATGTGTGCAAGTGTCCCAGCATTGCAATGTCGCCTCCAATAACATCAGCGTGGGCTCGAGCGCATGCTTTAAGTTCAGTAGAAAGTTGAGGGGCCCCGTAGGATGTAAAGAGCATGTATGTCTTCCTCGGGTAAAGTTGTGCGCTCACCTTTTCGCTTTGATTTCGGCCCACGCAGGGCAAGGCAACAGCAGAAGACACGAGAATACAAGGTTATGTAGTGAGGGAATTAGGCTTGTGTTACTCAGAGGAAAAATTGTAAGTGAAGATTTATCTTTCATTAGCGCACGCATGTCTTTTATTTTGATTTTCCACTCCGGTCCGGGGGGAAGGAGAGCGCATGCCAACCAATTGGTAGTCATCATCACTTAGCTGCAGTTATGCTACAGGTCTGGGAAAATTGACCTGAAAGCTTTCATGTGCAGGTAAGTGTGCCTGCTCTGAGCTAACCGGTACCAGACAGATTTTTGTGTAAGCCTTACTTTTAACCGCGCTCTGGAGCCCCATCCAAAGTGCCCCATAGGATGGGAATAGCAATTTCGCCAATGACAGTTCAATCGTCCTGACCCTCTGTTCCTTATTTGCTGCACAGGCGCTGGAGGTCCTTCCACGGACGGCTCCCAACTGGAACCAGATGGGGCCAAATATTTCTCCTAGAAGGCTTGTCTTTGTCTCCTACTCTTCTTTTTGCCGTTGCCGTAGCACGCCGAGGGACCTAACGGTGTCTCGTTTCCCCGTTTGGGATCCACTTTAAATGGAATTAGCTGATTATGATAATTGTCAAACAAATGCGTCGTTCGCTGCCACAATGATGAAGCAGTAGTGCTTCCCTCCCCTTTAACACGATCATCATAAACCTGTAAGTCCTTCAGATGACGGCAGACGATGGCCTTTCTCTTTGAATTTCATTCAAGTTGTTTGTCAGTTCTGAAGTACTTTATGTTTTTCGGTGAAATGGGATTCTGGTCAAGTTCTGTCTGCTCAGAGGAGCGTTTTGGCAACGCCTCACACTAATACAATCCAGAGACTCTCCGTCTCTGTCTCTCTCCCTCTCTCAGTGAGATGTTATTCATTTTCCTCCACGAGGTTTCTGGCCCATTATTTGGATTGCAGCTTGGACATGGTTATTTTATTTTTCTTTCATTCTTCTCTTCAGTAACTCAAATCACACGCACTGAAGACAGCGAGACCTTCTCAAAGTAATTTTCCTTCTACCGTTAAGCAATCTGGATCTACCTTTGAAAACAAAAAAAAACAAAACAAAAAAAAAAAAAATACAGGCCCACTGAAACCCAAAACACCGCTCTTTCAAATGCAACTCAAAAGCAGATGTTACACGGCTGCCAACATCAAAAGGTCCTATTTAATGTAGAAAAGGTGAAATCATATATGCTTGATTGGCACGGTTGCTGCCTAATGTAAACAGGCTCGGAACATGGCTGCCGAGTGAACCCTGACCTCGCCCTTGTGGCCAATATATCATCAGATTTCCAGAAAAAACAAACAGAAAAGCCCTCAGCCCTCGCTTGTTAGAGCTAATTTCTGATTTGCAGATTGTCAAGCTTACTTTGGGGAAAACTGGTTCTGATCTCCCGAAGGGCCCCTGTTTGGATGTAACGCAGCCATCGCGGAACAAGAGGGACGTCGAGGCCGGGCGATGTTGACAAAAACAAAATTCTTGACATTTTTTTAGATTAATACCCCGATATAGAGTATACATATTAAGACCGCTGGTTAGAACAGCAAGAACTGTCTTTGGTGTTCAGAAAGTTGCATTTAAGACAACGTTTTGCTCTGTTGCGACGTTAAAACAACCCAAATCCCAGAGGATATCTCGTCTCATATCCTGATAGCGATATTTTATCTCTATATATCTCTCCATATATGGTTGTACCCCTACGGGACTGTGGGCTGTTTGTCTGCTTTGCGAGTACACTTTCCCTTTTCCGCTCAAGATGTTTTCTATTTGAAGGAGCAGGATTCTAGATTGCAGACTCGCTGCCTAATTATCTCGCGTTTTTTGTTTTTTTGTTTTTTTTTCCCGTCTTTGGTTCCTTTTCGTCGGAGCACCGCGAGCGGAGAGCATGGCACTAAACAAGAAGATCGTTGGTAGCCGAGGGATGGGGAGATGCGGCCGGGGTCCCCGGCGTCAAACCCGGGCCGTTTTTGAGAAACACATACGTGATCGCTTCCGATGAATGGGGGGGGTCCCCGGGGGGGCCGTTGCAGATGTGTCCGCGCACACGGCGAAAGAACGAAAACTGAGGCAACGTTAGTGTTCACAGCGACTCCATAAGCAAGGTGAAGTTGATCTAAGTTTCACTTTCACTTTCGTCAGTGGTTGAGCACCAACACATATTTGCTGCACCGTTCGTTGCACGTTCTCCTCAGTGACTTAAATCGTAATTAATCAAGTTTCACTCACAACGACTGTGGTGAGTGGGCTGTTGCACTTCACTACTTCAGGGTGGTGTCGGCTTGAATCTTTAAAGGTGCGATCAAAGAATGCAAAGGGGAGAAATTAAACTAATATATATGATGATGATGATGATGATGATGATTAAGTCAAAAACGAGGGGACAAAAGAGTATTCAGTGCTTGGTTCACACTCCCCAAACCTTTTATTGGGCTGGGAAAGATACTGCCATCGGCTCCAGCCACCTTATCTCCGTTTGCTTCTGTGTTATTCCTTTTGTGTTTTTCAACTGTGTGTGTGTGTGTGTGTGTGTGTGTGTGTGTGTGTGTGTGTGTGTGTGTGTGTGCGCCCGTGTGTGTGCGTGTGTTGGTTTTGGATTCACGACCACTTGCGGCAAAACCAGGTCTTAATGGTGACGAAAGTGAGCCGAGTCCGAAACCACAATTCATGAGCATATCTCACGAGCGGAGGGCGCTCCACATTCAAACTCATTAAAGACAAAACAAAAAAACAACAAAAGAACTCGCTTGAAGACCGATCTCCGCTTCCAGTGGACTGGAAAGTTACGCAATGACGTCTCTAGCGTGTATCTCTTGGCCAATGTTTGACTTTATTTTCGTTTCAGACAAAAATAAAAAGAGACAGACGGACAGATTAGAGTGTCTCAAACAGTCTCAAAATCAGATCGAGAGCCAAGATTGAGACTGAGTGAGTACACTGCACTACACGTCTGAGAGGAGGCCCAATACTTCACAGTGTAGGGCTCCAGACCTACAATCCTGGTGTGTGTGTGTGTGTGTGTGTGTGTGTGTGTGTGTGTGTGTGTGTGTGTCTGGCGGACTTAGTGCACACACACGCACACACACACACGCACACGCACACACACATGCTATCATAAACTCCCCCCTCTCTCTCTCTCTCTCTCTCTCTCTCTCTCTTTCTCAAGTCTTTAAATCTCTCAATTTCAATTTCTATCTTTTTTACTTTCCTGTTCCCTTCCTTTGTGTCCTTGTTTCCTGCTTTGGTCTGTGAAATTATTATCAGTTTCAACGTTTCTCTGCGGTCAGCGGTTTGGTCTGTGCTCAGGGAGATAAATCCAGCCCCCCCCCACACACACACACCCCGTCCGCCCTCTGTCCAAAATCATTCAGCCAATAAATAAATAACAAGCAGCACAATTCCAAAAGATGTAGTTGTTTTTCCTTCTTTCTCCGAAGGGCCGTGTACACAGCTCAGCCCTCAGATTACGTCCGAGCCCTTTGTTGGATGTTACCGACACCAGAGCCCCGGCTTTTCCCCCACACTGAATATTTTAACTCCGCAGATAGGTCTGACCGACCGGAGACTCCTCGCGGATCCAACTCCCCACGGTCTGTAGTTCATGAAAGCGGGCCACTAATAAATAAAAAGATGACTTTAAACTTTGATGGCAGTCGAAGGAGAGAACGCGTGGACTGGAGAGCTCGGTTGAAACTGCAGTGCCGTGCGAATAAGCTGCGACTGTGTCACGATCCTCGCTAATAATGACTGATGACTGTAGCGTTACGCCCCCCTGCGGTTGATGTTTACCTACTGTACCAACCCCGAATAAAAACAGGCGTTTGAGAGAATTATTGCAATATAGGAAACACACTGTTGTGGGTTTAAAATGTCACCATGTGAAAAAGGTGATCTGAGGGGATCCCGATGGTGAGTTAGTAAGAGTTGTTTTTACTGAGTTTATTGAGTTTCTTCATACACAGGGTGCGTTTTACCCCCCGTGCCTTCACCTATAGAATTTACAAATATATAAACACTTTGCATCCCCATTCTCCCGCATCCACCCATCCCCTTTATGTCCCTTTTCTACCCCCTACAGGAGAACCTCTCCCATACCCCAAACCTCCCCTCGCCCCCACACAAAAATAACAAATAAATAAATACATACATAGATATATAGACTAAAAAAACACAAAAATAAAAATAAATTAAAAAATAAATAAATAATTACCCTACTACTACTAATAATAATACTAATAAAAAAATATCTATAAAAAAAAAAAAAAAGAATAATAATAATAATAATGCTATATAAATACGTAATATAAAATATATAAATATAATAATATATAAATAAAATATAATGCACTGATTTAATTCCGTAACAGATCATTTTCCTCCAGGCCTCAACTTTTTCATGACTACCCAGATTGATTTTGTCGTATATAATTCCATTATAAGAATATATCTAATAACAACTGAACCCACTTATGTAGCAAGGATGTTGAAAGCGGCTTACCACAATATTGACCAGGCCAACTCACGATTCATGAAAAAACAGATTGGCTACCTTTGTGTTTCTCCTTGGCCGCGACATTTCCTGAGAAGATTCCCAT
Organism: Zeus faber; assembly: GCF_960531495.2. NCBI lineage: Eukaryota > Metazoa > Chordata > Actinopteri > Zeiformes > Zeidae > Zeus > Zeus faber. Next base: position 10,422,217 of record NC_137190.1, on the reverse strand, counting down.
TGATTAGTTGAGATTCTTAGTCCAGTACAGAGACCAGCAAGCCAACAACGCTGCAGTCCAAAAAGGCGAAATATATTCAGTACCAAAGTACTTTTCACAGATCTTTTATCAAGTTATGTAATGGGCTTGTTCTTTTAAAGTCCATGCCTTTGCCTTCTAGACTGTTTATGTATCAGGACTTAGATGCCTAAACCATTTCACCTTTCACATCTCTTTTCGGCACCCTTTAAGATGCTAAACGATCAATTCGAAGGAAAGAATGGGTCTATGCACTGGGCCGTCTCCCAATACCTGTTGTTCTCAATGTGTTTTGCATGCATGTCCCTCAGCGCTTGTGTATGCATGAATGTGTGTGTGTGTGCGCGTGTATGTGTGTGTGTGTGTGTGTGCGCGTGCGCGTGCGTGTGCGTGTGTGTGTGTGTGTGTGTGTGTGTGCATGTGTGCGTGTGTGTGCGTGTGTTTCTATGTGGTTGGATGGCTGCAGAGGGGTCACTGGGGACAACGGGAGGGCATCGCACAGAGACACTGACCCTTGTAACCCTCTGTCTACCCCCAGGGTATGTGGGCTCATTGCTTCACACACTGTCATTTCCTAACCTCACACACACACACCTCGTCGTCCCAACCCTCCCCCCGCTCCCTGTAACACCTCCTCAAGCTGTCGGCACCGGGGTTTTGGAGGGCTTCCACCAGGAAGCGGAGGTCCGTGTTCCAGCGACGGTGCGGCCGAGGCCGTCCGATAAAGCCCCTCAGCGACGTGTTTCGCCGCCAGCTGACACGAAGCAGATGTCATCTTGAACCTATCTCCATGGGAACCGGATGCCCAATCGCACACAGCTGGGTGTGTCTCAGTGACTCCAGAAGTCCCACCTTCTAACTACCCAGACGGTGTGACGTGACGATCCCTCAGAACTTGATGAGCTGCGGACTTGACTGCGATAAGGAGTGGGCTTTTTTTGTTGGAACTGTGAATAATTGCAACAAATGTACAATGCAAATTGTACAAAAAGGCGTCACAAACGTTCTATAATTCCTATTTAACTCCAAAGATATCGAAACATACAATTAAAAGTTGTCGGGAATAGAGACAAAGTGGTCAAAACTGCCATTGAAACACAGATGGCATCGAGCCTCAGGCCAGCTCCGCAGGCAGGGTCTCGCGTGAAGCGGCCCGGAACATAGCAGAGCAAAATATATTAAATAAACTGTCATCGTTTCTACATCGTAATATTGAGATTCAGTGAGAACTAGAATTTCTTAAGTAAAAATATAAATTTTATTTATGCAATAAATGAACTGTGTGGGAAGAGCAAGTTTTATTATAGATTTACTCATATTAACTAAATGTTTTATAGTCACTGCACATAAACGTAAAAATACTAAGTTAAGTATTACTTTACTTACTTACTTTACTATAAGTAAAACCTGCCCCCACCGGCCCTTTACGGGAGACGCCGTTGCCCGTCTCCGTGCACCACTACTTTACCACATGGATCGTTGCATCAGACGCAAAACAAGGGCAAATTGCACTCAGCAGTAAAACTTTAGGGCTGTGTTTGCTCATGTCATATCATTACCGAAATATTATATATTATATTTGCCGAGGCAGTTGATGCGCAATTCATGGTGCTATTAGCGTCCGCAATCCATTTATTTGTGAATTGGCCGCTCTGTCCCTGTGCTGAAGGAGAGAACCTCACGTCATAAGCTCCAACCGGTGGCGACCAAACTGCGCCAACAGACCAAGAGGAAGTCACTGACGGTGCAGGGCCTTTACAGGAGCTTCTGTCAACCTGTTTGTATTGCACCTCGGAAATGGGCTTGGGCATTCTCTGACCACGAGTCTATATTTGGGGAAATATTTGGAGACCTACACACACACACACACACACACACACACACACACACACACACACACACACACACACACACACACACACACACACACACACACACACACGTAACAGTCTCCAGGGAGCAGGATGGAGCGGAGCGTGTACGCAGACCTTAGCGCCCTGACCTCATTACTATTCTGAACCGGCGGTGAGAAGAGGAGCTGCACTGCGTTCCCAGTGCACCTCCACCCCCTCCACCCCCACCCCCACCCCCAGCCCCCAGCACCGGGAGATGTAGATGGGGAAGGGGGGGGGGGGGGGGTAAAAGGAGTGTGAGGGACATGGAGCAGCAGCCTCCTCTGACCCCCCCAGCCCCCCTCCTCCTGCTTCCTCCCGGGAGGAGATAGGCCACCTCTGCTTTCTGTCAGGGTGTCCTCGGCCCCCCCGGGGCCCCGGGGACCCGGGGACCCGCAGCTTGGTGGGAATCCTGCCCTCTACCTCCACCTGCCCCCCACCCCCCTCTGCTCCGCTGGCACTGGAGGCAGAGGAGAAAACAAAAACGACCTGGCGACAAGATGGCCTCACCTCCTCTTCTTTCCCCTCTACTTTTTTCCTTCTCTCTCTCCCTCTCCCTCTCTCTCCCTCTCTCTCCCTCTCTCCCTGTGCATTCCCTTCCAACTTCCCTTTCTTCCCATTTGCCGGTCGATAGCGTTAATTGGCCCGCTCCGTCACCGCTACATTGATTGTGGCAACTAATAAAGGAGCTATTGATTGGCACTTTGGTTAACAGTTGCCCGTGTGCTGAGAGCTGCCCTCTATTGCCATCCCCGCAGCCGCCTCCCCCTGTTTTGCCAGCCTCCCCGCCTCGTAAATTATGTCAGTCGATTAGGGTGGGGGGGGGGGGGGGGATTTTCATCCCCCTCTTTTTGTCCAATCGATGGGGCGGCGGCTCTTAAAGCGGGGTGGAGAAGCCGTCCCGGGGAAAAGCGGGGGCGGAGCACCGTCTGGGCACCGCGCGCCTTTTCTCAAAGTCATTTCCCGGACGCCCTCCGACCTTCCGGGGTAAAAAAGGCGTCACCACCCTCTTTCCCCTCGCACGTCCAGTGGCCCACGTCACTTTTTTACTTTTTTTTTTTTTGGCACAAAGTCATTTTGCTCCTTTAGCTTTTAGAATATGAATTAAGGCGAAATGTTAAGCACGGGAGGACACTTGGAGACTTGAGCGGTGGTTGGTCACCTCAATTAGGGCGTTACAAGGTAATTTTCATTTCCCGTCCGGTGTTGGCGAGTCGGCCGACAGGAGACCAGCGGCCGCGAAATTTCTTACACGGGCTCAGCATCTAGTTTTATCGCAATTAGCCGCGCGGTATTTTTCCCGGAGCGGGTCCCGGAGCATTAGCGAGTCAATGGCAGGTCTCCTGAGTAAGGCGGCGAGAACTGGAAATGGGGTGTAAGTACCTCGGCGAAAGATTTAATTATCGCCATTAAATATTCAATGATCAATAGAATTTGTTTTAGCCAATCGATAGGTGGCCGGGCCCGAGAAGGACAATGTGCAAAGTTGCTATTTGCATTTCAAAGCAGCTTGTGTCACGTGGCCCCATTGGAAATCCATACCATTTTGTACGGCTGTATTTCATATTTAGCTGTTTTATCTCCTTATCACTGACTGCTATTGATTCCACCTCCTTTATTTACTGCCCGCAAACTGCCGCGGGTTTAAAGTGTCAAAATGTTATTTTTTTGTTTTTTTTATTTGGGGGGGGGGAAATCCGATACTCCTCCACCTGCCTCCCCCCTCACCTCATCTCATCTCTCTCTCTCTCTCGCTCTCGCTCTCTCTCGCTCTCCCTCCCTTCGTTCTACACTTACCCTGTCTCATCTCTTATATCTCCTTCTCTCTCTCTAGATCTCGTGTCGTTTTGCCCTCCTTTTTCTTTGTCTCTATTGCTCCCTCTGTATCTCTCTCTCTCTCTCTCTCTCTCTCTCTCTCTCTCTCTCCCCCTCCTCACCACCCCCCCCCCCTCCCTCACCACTCATATCTCAGTAGAGTTGGAAATTAAACCTTCTCATCCTCCCACCCACCGCACAGCTCTCTGCTCGCTGGGGTGTGAATTTGCACATTATTCAAATAAATATCTGGGAAGGTGCCAGGGGAATACTCCCAGTCACTTCAAAGGCATACCCCCGCCCATTCCATGGTGCATCTCTAATGACTTGCCTTTCGTACCCCCGCCCCCCGCTGCACCCCACCCCATGTTCAGAAAACCACATTTAGCCAAGTTCAAGTGCACGGCATTCACGGCTGTTTTTCGGGGTCTCGCCTCCGCTTTGATTGTTTGCGTGCGCCCAATGTGACGCGATTTAGTCTTGGGCCAAAAAGGCGACCCCCCCCCCCCCCCCCGACACACACACACACACACACACACAAACCTCCCCTCCACTCCCCCACCCCTCCTCTCATCTCTCTCACTCATTCTCTCATCCCGGTTTCTGCTTCTCTGGTTCTCGCTTTGTGCCCCCCCTTTCATTCTTCTTCTTCTTTTCTACAACCGCCACCGCAGTCGAAGACCCCCACCCCCCTCTAAACACACCTTCACCCCCGCCCCCACTTTGCTAATCTACCTGCTCGGCCTCCCCCAGGTGGCTGCGGGGTGCATGTCTGGAGGCGGGGGCGGGTGGGGTGGGGGGGGGGGGATCAGACGCCTCCGGAGCGGCAGACAGTCGCAGCAAACTGACAGATGAAGAAAAAGCTCGATGCGCTTCAGACCGAGCGGCGGCGGCAGCGGCGGCTTCAACGTGCTCGCTTTTATGTTTGTAATGTTGCCATTACCAGGTTCTACCCCAAGGCCAGATCCAAGCCGTGGGAGGCTGACAAATCGAGGATGTCTTGTTGAATAACGCCGGGCTGATCAGAATTGTCCTTTTTATTATTTTTTCTTTTTTTTTTTGACGTCACTACTTGTCAAAGGAGTGTTGAAATATTTTACGCGGCTTATATATTGATGATGAATGGAAGTCTCAAAGCGGCGTCTAAAAAATGTCTTCTCAGGTGTTTGGTGAGGGAAATGCGTTCGGGAGACACAAAAACAAGATCTAATAATATTCCCATAAATTATTTTCAATTGCGTGGGGTATATAAATTGTGCATGTGTTTCATTTTCATTACGATGTTTATTCTCTGTCTTTTCGATCCGTCCGCCTGTATCGATGGTGATGACCTATATATCTTGCACCGTATTGATTCCTCGCAATAGATTATATCAGTTCTAATTTTGGCCGCACGGCATATTGACTTGGGTCAGTTTTATGTATGAAGGGTGACATCAGCAAATTAAGTTGAAATATTTATGCTGGTCTTTTCTAAATTAAAATGATAATTAATGGAAAAAAGATAAATATTTTGTGTCTTAGAATATACCATTTTAGTATATGTCAATGAATCAATTTATCATAAACATACATGTATCATGAATATTTTGGGTTTATTTATATGTTGGATTGAATTGGTCAGCAGATTTGAAAATATACATATGTACCACCCATGTACAACATTTTTGTACATTTATGGTTTTACAAATTTCATCTCCAAAATATTTATATTTTAATATAAAGAATGTTGGTAATTTTACATTTTACAATGTTCCCCGTTGTAAAAAGAATTAAATATATTAAGAGTTATATTAGGAGTACAGTACGAAATATACTTTTTTGCAGCTGTATGTGATAAAACTCTATGGAACTCTGTGCAAACATCCAAACATACCTGAAAACACAAAATTAAACACATTGCTCTTCGTATGCACAGCAATGCAAAAGCACACTCACACACACGCACGCACGCACGCACGCACGCACACACACACACACACACACACACACACACACACACACACACACACACACACATTCACAGATGTGTCTATGAAGTGTAGAGGAATGCCTTCCCGGCCGAATGTGGCATATCTAGCATTGCATGTGTATTGTGGTGGACACGCAAATCTTAGAAAACACCAAAATAATTACAATGAAAATGACAACTGGAAAGTCACAAATGTAGTCGTACGGCACGTCTATTTCTCTTTAAATGTCACTGAGCCAAAAACCGATCCCTTATATAACTGATCCAATGTGTCTAAGGGATTCAATACAAAGATATACAAATAAACATGTTGCAAGTTACACATCAAACAGAATGCGCTATAAACTATATATTCAAAAATGTCACTTTAGCATCGGCGGTCAGACCGACAAGCAAAACCTGAACAACACAGGGCTATATTGAGGGATGATTGTGGGAAGACGTGCAGCGCTCTCCTCTCCTGGACACTAAAGGGTTACGCGGCCGCTTTCCCCCCCGATCCATCAGAGCCTCCCCGGGCCAGGAGACACCACGGCAGGGGGGTTCACCTTCAGAGGCCAGAGGTCCACGGGCAGCATCATCAGTGCCATCAAGATACATGGCCCCGCAACCTCCTGCTAGAGGAGTGTGTGTGTGTGTGTGTGTGTGTGTGTGTGTGTGTGTGTGTGTGTGTGTGTGTGTGTGTGTGTGTGTGTGTGTGTGTGTGTGTGTGTGTGTGTGTGTGTGTGTGTGTGCTTCCACATGCTTGTGGATGAATGTGTGTAATCCTCTGGACAAAAGTGAAGAGAGTTGATCTAGTTTAGAAGTAGAAGTTATGTTATTATCTATAAAAAATATCTACAGTATCCATCCATCCATCCATCTATATATATATTCTAAGTTAGTAATACTTAAAAATATACATTTTGGCTCTCATATAATGTTATTTCAGTTGTATTCCAAGACGACATTATCATTACATGAGAAATTCAAGTAAGTGAGTTAATTCAATTATTTGTGTCAGATGAGGTTTATTTACCTAAAAATGTGACAATTTGTTTTCCTCTTTTTTTAACTTACTTACTTACTTACTTTATCGATTGATCTATCTATCTATCTATCTATCTATCTATCTATCTATCTATCTATCTATCTATCTATCTATCTATCTATCTATCTATCTATCTATCTATCTATCTATCTATCTATCTATCTATCTATCTATCTATCTATCTATCTATCTATCTATCTGATTAAACGCTCTGAAAGGCATCGCTCAAATCCGTGCCTGGTCGTCTCAGCTTGTGTGTTTAAATTGCTCCCCGCAGGATCCTTAATCTGGGTGGAAATCAATACAGCTTTTACTGTCACGTCGCAGGGGCGGGGACCACGTATTGATGTTCACATGTCATTTTGGAAGGATTTGATGCCTCCGTCCTCTCTCTTTAGCGTGGAGATGGAGCGATAGATCACGGTGTCCTCTCGTCCTCTCCAGGGTTTTAACTGGTGGAGCGGAGATGATGCGACACCAAAGTGTGTGCAGGAAACTCAAAGCGGGAAAAATGGGGGACGGAGCGGCTATTGATCTGGTCGTCAAGACAACTGTTTCAATTAGAGAGGATGGCTTATTGGGGTTGTCAGTGTATAGGTTCTGAATGCAAGCTCAAGAACCGTTTACCAAACCAAACACAATTACACACCACATCGCATGGATACACACACAAAAAGGTTGTAAGATATTTTTGGCCAAACCCAGTTAACCCTATTACTCATAAAGGTAACTTGCCCCCTCCGCCCCCTAGAATGTACACTGATCAGCCACAATAATAAAACTACTGACAGGTGAAGTGAATAACATTGCTCATCTTGTTCCAATGGCACCTGTCAAGGGATGGGATATATTAGGCAACAAGTGAACAGTCAGTTCTTGAAGTTGATGTGTTGGAAGCAGGAAAAATGGACAAGTGTAAGGATCTGAGAGACTTTGACAAGGGCCAAATTGTGATGGGGGCCTATTGGCTCATTGATGTGCGTGGGGAGCAAAGTCTAGCCCGTCTTGTCCGATCCCACAGAAGAGCTACTGTTAATGCTGCTGTGATAGAAATGTGTCAGAACACACAGTGCATCACAGCTTTCTGCGTATGGGGCTGTGTAGCTGCAGACTGGTCAGAGTGGTCCATGCTGACCAGGGTTCAGCATAGGCAGAATGGTCAGAACGGTCCATTCCACCAATGGAAGAAGGTGGCCTGTTCTGATGAATCATGTTTTCTTCTACCTCATTTGGATGGCATAATACTCATTAGGGTCCGATCCGACGGAGCATATGTGGGATGTGCTGGAACAACAAGCCCAATCCATGTGGGCCCCACCTCACAACTTACAGGACTTAAAGGATCTGCTGCTAACATCTTGCTGTCAGGTATCACAGGACACCTTCAGAGGTCTTGTAAAGTCTTAATTTTAATGTTGGGGCTGCTCGGTGTATGTTGCATTAAAAATGGCCGGTTAAATTTAAAAGATATGTATTTTTATAAGATTATACATATTATTTTATTTTTGATTTATCATATTTTTAATAATACTTGATTTGAATATTTTATGAATGTAATATATAATTAAACAAATTGAGATTTTTTTTTAAAACACCTCAAATCAAGGAATTCAAATTGAAAAATAATGCAATAAAATAATCATCAAGGGCATTTCTTGACCATTATATGCATTTACAGGTTAATTGAAAAACGAAAATCAAAAATGTAATTAATCTAAATTAGAGAGAGAGAGCAATATCTGTCTGTCGGTCTGTTGCCTACCTTTTTGTCTACCTAGCTACCGATCTATCTATCAGTCGATCTCTATTCCTACTCTACTTCCTTAACTCTCTTTCTTTTCCTCTCATTGGTGTCTCTCTTCTCTCGCCCGACCCCCCCCCCCCCCTTTCTCCCTCCCTCCCACCCTCCTGCCCAGATCTCTCAGAGGGGTCTTTCCTCCTCTGTGACAGCCTGGAAGCCCCAGAGTCACATTTCAGGCCTGGCTGCTACTTAAAGGCCTATAATCTGTCGCTGAACGGCTGCGGTGCGGCCGCCCGAACGGAAGCAAATTATTCGCTTTAAGGACTCTTGCTGCTGTGGGACCCACTGTGTTAGTGGCTGGTACCGTTAACACACATAGCAGCACGTATATATATATATATATATATATATATATATATATATATATATATATATATACCTCTTGGAATATATATATATAAATATGCCGAGAGGGAGCCATCATCATTTATTTAGGCGTTAAGTGTTTAAAGTGGAAAGGGTCCATTGGGAGAAAGCATAGTTGATGAAATTATTCCACACATATAAGGCTTTATCCTTTTGGGAGAAGCACGAGCAAATACATAAGAAATGGAGACTGCCCTGCGTATGTTTTTCTTTTTTTTTTTCCTTTTTTTTTTATCCTACAAGGTCTGATCACACGATAACAGACTGAGCTTCGGAGTCTGTCAGGCCAAAACGGTGGTATTATAGACTTCAGAAGGGAAGAAGATTCTGGACACGTGGTGTTGTGTAAGTGTGTGTGTATTCCTCTACGTGCTTGGAAGTGTGTGGGTGTGTGTGTGTGTGTGTGTGTGTGTGTGTGTGTGTGTGTGTGTGTGTGTGTGTGTGTGTGTGTGTGCGCGCGGTGTGTGTGTGTGTGTGTGTGTGTGTTTGTGTGTGTGTGTCTTCCTTTAGATTCTGTATCCATACTGTATACGTGTTGCATCTCAGTGATAGACCAAAGGGATGGCTTATTTCTTTCTTGCCCTATCTGTGTGTGGAATAGAGGGATTGGACATTAATAAGTCATCGCTGCACATCGTCTTCCTGTATCATGTTGGACCAGCAGCACTTTCCACAAGTAATAACACCATTAGAAGCTCCAGGCAGCAAGACGTCCGGGACTTATCCCCAGTGCTGCGTCCTGGGTCTCTACACAATCTGTTGTGGAAACACATCCAAAATGTGACCCACCGCAGCAAAACCAGACTTGTCGCACATTTATAAAATCGCCACAAGCCGCTAAATAAGTTGAAAAAACCTTTCAAGAAAGAAAATGAGATTTTTCCTTTGTGTTTTTTTTTTTATCTCTCAATTTTCAAAACTAAAAGATAAATAATAATAATAATACTAGATAATAAATACTAGATAAATGTTAAACCGTCAAGTTAAATATTCCAGTTAGATTACATGGGGAAACGCAGTTCACTTACCGGAACGCTGAACAGCGCTGAACAATGCCAATCGATGGTTTCCTTTAAAGCAACCGTCCAGGTGAAGATCATTCCTCCATATTCCATGTGATGTGAAGTCACAATGTGAAACCGTTTTGAAAGAGAAGAATCTTTAATTGTCACACAGCACGCCACTACAACACATGCATTCAAGTCAAGTCAAGTCAAGTCACACTTTATTTATAGAGCGCATTTCATACCAGGGCAACACAATGCGCTTTACAAAGAAATACAATAAAGAAAAACAAAAAAGAAAGAGAGAACATAGTTGTCAGCCGGTCATTACAAAATAATGCCCCTGAAACAACAGCAACAACAAAAGCAACAACGAAGACAACAAAAACAGCAATAAAAGCGACTCCAACCACAGTGGCAGCAACAAAAAACAACAACAACGGCAACAACAGCCACAGAAACAGCAACAACGGCAGCAGCAAAATCGACACCAGCAGCAGCAACCACAACAGCAGCAACATACACGCAAAGACGTCACCGGAATCGGAAGTTGTAGCTCTCACCGGAATTGGAAAGGTCACTCAGGTTAGAGATGGTTAAGTCGAGGTATAAGGTTACGTTAAGTTGAAGTATAAGGTAAGCGAGAGTTCAGTTTAGGTATAAGGTTAGCAGCAGCAACGACAGCACCAGTTAATGTATAAGGTTAGCGGCACCAACAACAACAGCACCAGCAGCAGCAGCAGCAATGACAACACCAGCAGTGTCAATATCAGCAGCAGACAACAGCAGCAACAAAAACAGCAACAGCAACAGCGCACAAGTGAAGACGTCACTGGGACCGGAAGTGGTAGCTCTCACCAGAACCAGAAATCTCCTCATTTGTATTGAGTCAACACTGTGTACCATCTCATCTCAACGAAGTAAAGCACAGCAAAGACGTCACCGTGGTGAGTGGTAGCCCTCACCGGAATCGGAAATTTCAACTGTGTGCACCATCTCATCTAAATCCAGTCACGGTCCTTTAATTAGCGTCCCTAAGTTACAGGTCAAATTTCCAAATAGACCACGGGAGGGAGATCCTGTTGGCTCTCTCTCTCTCTGAAAACACACCCTTCTTATAATCCTCTAAGTGTAATATCACAACAGAAAAAACCACAGAAACAAAAATAGCAGCAACATCAACACTAGCAGAAACAACAGCAAAACAAAGCAGGAGCAACAACAGCAACGCACATGCAAAGGCCTCACCGGAACCGGAAGTGGTAGCTCTCACCGGAACTGGAAAAGTCACTCAGGTTAGAGATGTTAGAGGTGTTGAGTTGAGGTACAAAGTTAGAGATATTTAAATTAGGGTATAAAGTTAGAGATGGTTAAGTTTAGGCATAAGTCTAGGGATTGTTATGTTTAGGTATAATGTTCGAGATGGTTAGGTCAAGGAATAAGGTCAGAGATGGTTAAGTTTAGGTATAAGGTTAGCAGCGGCAAAGACAACACCAGCAGCAATGACAACACTAGCGGCTACTGTACCCGCAGCAACAATAGCAGCATCAAAAACAGCAGCAACAGCAGCAGCGACAGCGCACAAGCGAAGACGTCACCGGATCGGGAAGTGGTAACTCTCACCGGAACCAGAAATCTCATCTGTATTGAGTCAACAGTTCTCAGGGAAGCAACACACAGCAAAGACGTCACCGGAACCAGAAGAAGCAGCCCTCACCAGACACTGAGATTTCAACTGTGTGCACCATCTCATCTAAATCCAGTCACGGTGGATGGTTAGGTTTAGGTATAAGGTTAGTAGCAGCAACGACAATACCAGCAAAAACAATAGCAGCAACAGAAAACAGCAGCAGCAATAGTAGCAGCAACAGTGCACAAGCGAAGACGTCACCGGAACCGGAAGTGGTAGCTCTCACCAGAACCAGAAATCTCCTCATCTGTATTGAGTCAACAGTGTGTACCATCTAATCTCAACGAAGTAACGCAGAGCAAAGACGTCACTGGAACCGGAAGTGGTAGCCCTCACTGGAAACGGGAATTTCAACTCTGTGCACCGGCTCATCTTAATCCAGTCACGGTCCTTCAATTCGAGTCCCTAAATTACGGGTAAAGTTTTTCACTCCGACCGCGGGAGGGAAGATCCTTTTGACTATCTCTCCGAAGACACACCCTTCTTATAATCCTCCCACTGTAATATCACAATAGAAACTACAACAACAGCAACAGAAATAGCAGCAGTAGCAGCAGCAGCAACATCAACTCCAGCAGCAGCAAAAAAACAAACAAACAAAAAAAATAAAAAACAGTTAAGTTGAGGTATAAGGTTAGAGGTGTTTAGGTTAGGGTATAGGGTTAGAGATGCTTAATTTTAGCCATAAGGTAAGCGAGGGTTAAGTTTAGGTATAAGGTTAGCAGCAGCCACAGCACCAGTAACATGCAAACATTCATGCAAACACAGACACACACATGCTTCGTTGTGCCACACATGATGTGCATGTTTTTGGTGGGGTTTCTTTCTGATGTTACATGGAGGAAACCCCATGTAAGCACGGGGAGAGCATGCAAACTCCACACAGAAAGGCCCTAATTGGGAGATAACCCGCCGGAGCACGGTGCCAACAGTGCCCCAGGCGGGAATCGAGCCCAGGACCTTCTTGGTGTGAGGCAGCTGTGCAATGCACTGTGCCAGTGTTGCCCAGAAAGAGTTCAACTGATAGAGTTCAACCTTGGAATCGTACGTGTTTTATACACATATTTGGATACATTGTTGTGTAGGCGGCGTATACAAACTAAAAAGAAAAGCTGACGGCACTTCCGTAAACAAGACAAGGATCCGGTTTTACTTGTCTGGGAAACGTTCATAACAGTGTTGTTATGGATTACGAGAAGCGGGTGGCAGAAGATCTCAATCATATCGCGGACCTCAATGTGACCAGTGCGACAGATCTTAATCAGTGTAAGCAGCCAGTACGGGGCTTTTTCGATGACAGTCAGTTCTCCGACAGCGATGCTGAATCTGATACCGCCGTTATCCTGTTGCTTGGAGAACATTTCAAACAACGGATTTCAACCTGCATGTGACGATCAAAAATAATATTTTCAAGAATCACCGGAGGAGACCAACGATACGCCTGTTGTTGTTACAACAGAAGAAGTTGATGACGTAACGTGACATAACATGACGTGAGGTGACATTGAGGTTGGTGATGCAGATTATGAACAATGAGCAATGGACAAGATTTTCAAGTTTACCCATAAATGCAGCCAGGGGAGAAAAGAAAATAGGGTTGGGGCTAGCCCACATAATAACTCCAACAACTTTGAAGATATTTGGCATTGGCACATTTATATATTTAGTGACACACCAAGGTTGATATACAAAGACTAATATTATTAACAGACTGTACATTTTGTTGTATTGTCCCACTTTTAAACTCCTAAATAATTCCACCTTTAAAAAACATGTATATTCTTACTCTTAAATAAAAGCTTTTTTAAAAACAAAGATGTTGTGTGTCGATGATGCTGTTCAACCTTCCCTCAAAACCCAAGAAGAATGCAAAGATTTCCCCAATGAGCAGGGTGTCAAGACCCCATTCAGCAGGGTGTCAAGTGGCCATGTGGCAAGTAGCCATGTGCCTCTATTGGTCCTCCATCCATTTCCATTCTGGGAGCTGGCTGAATGAAGCCAAGTGTGGGGAAAAGTTTGAGGGTCATTATCTCAGAAACACAGTTTGCCGCACCCTCGTCATTAACAAGCCATAGCTTTAAAAATATTTGCTTGATTTGCACAAGTGACTTTTTTTGAAGCTCTGATTCTCCACTTTTAAAAGAACTCAAACGGCACCAACAGTACCTCAAATCTGCTACTACTAAACCTTCTTTACATCCCTCTAGTATACCTCCCTTTACTCTACCTCTACCTCCCTCTACCTCCCTCTACTCCATCTTTACTCTACATCTACTCTACCTCTACTTTACCTCCCTCCCTTTACATCTACCCTACCCTACCTCTACTCTACCTTCCTCTACTCTGCCTTTACTCTACCCCCTCCCTCTATATCTACCTCTACCTCTACACTATTCTAACCTATTTCTACTCTACCTCTACTCTACTCTGCCCCCACCTCTTATCTCCCTCCACTCTATGTTTACTCTCCCATTACCTCTACTCTACCTTCCTCTAATCCATCTGAACTCTATAGGGAATTAATGAGGGTATCCAAAAAAATATATGGTATGATTTGACAATATAAAGACATAATGCGATTTTTGACATTTTCAGCCGTTGTTAGGTGATACGTGTCGCCGATTAACGATCGGAATGATCACAAATGCTTGCATGTATAGTTGTACAAGGAGACACACACACAAAGCATTACCAGTGAAACACTGCTGTACATACTAAGTGTTTGTCCAAAACCAATGAATGAAACAGTAAGGATTGTATTAATGTCATGTGAGAATCTGAGAATGATAGGAAGATGTAAACTACTCTTGATACATACTAGATATTCCTGTGAGGAGTCAGAAGAGAAAGAGAGTGAGTGGTAGAGAGAGAGAGATAGAGAGAGAGAGAGAGAGAGAGAGAGAGAGAGAGAGGGAGAGAGAGCAGGAGAGTGAACAGATTGAATGGCTAATGAAATGGGTACCTCCGGGCCTGAATAAATTCTCTGGTCTGGCGATCCCCCCGGATGTTGGCCTCCCTGGGAGATTAATGACCACTGGGCCTTGGCATAATGAAGTAGTTTTCCTTGGCAATGTGCTTCTGAATTCATCACAGTGTCCACAAGTGGCCTAACCGTGCGGGACAACTTTATAAATCCCCCCTCGCTCTCTTGCCCCGCTGCCAGTGATTTATGGTTCCGCCTCCCAGCCCCAAATGGTTTGGCCTCCCCCTCGTCGGACCCTGGCCTGGTCGGCCGGCACTGGCCAGCCCGAATCCAGGTCACTGCGCTGAAGAAATGAGAAGCTAATCATGGAAGGTAGAAAAACTGGGTGTGAGCGAGGCAGGAACCTCAATCTCTGTCCCGCACTTTGTCTCTCGGTCTTTCCCTTTAATCTGTGGCTTTGGACAGAAAGACGTAGTAGTTTGTATTGTATGGATTGTGGGTGTGTGGGCATACCCTATTGCAATTTTCTTTATGTTATTAGAGCTTTTTGTCATTGCAGCACGTTGTCTGTTTTCAAATTTCATAACGTCTTCCATTATGTAGTAGTGCAGAAAGTATAAAGTAAAATGTGTGACATTTCTACAGTTGACTGACATTGGATCCACGAGTAATTTTCAACAATACTGAAATTGGATAATGACCTATTTTCATCCCCAAGTAAGTTTATATTACCTGCAAAATAATTAAAACATGTATCAAATGTCACATACATACATGGCATGATCCACCTCCCTCCAACATATCAAAAATACTTTGTGGTGTATTCACAAATGGATTGTGCGGCATTGGCCGCCCCAAAGGAAGCGCAAATAACAGAAAAAGAAAGCGTCTAATTCACAAAGCACCGCAAAGGGTGAAATGCACCACTAACTGCACTGCCACGCAAATAGCGTCTCAGTGCACTGGTACTATTTGCGCGTATTTAAATGAGGTATTATTTATGCATTTGGTGCAAAATTGGCCCCTTTCTATGCAAATGAGCCTGGTTGCAAAAACCGTCAAATTCACAAACACCAGCGCTAATAGCCACACGCAGTTAGAGTGAAAACATTACCGTCTTCAGAGAGCTGGTAGAACTGAAGTGCATTTATAAGGGGTGTCACGACCAGACCTTTCAGTGATCTGTAAATCATATTTTGACATTGTTATTATAATTCTAATTACTGTCACGGCATCCGCAGGCAACGACGCCGTGAATGGGCAGCAGTCCGTGGTGGTGGTGGTGGTCAAAACGCACTCCGAAAGGCAACTTGTTGACACTTCGACCCTCACAGCACCATGGACAGCTCCACAGGCCGCAGCCTTTCGGGTGTAGCGGCCCCGTACTTGGTAGTGTAAAATATATTAAATTAACTGTCATCATTTCTACATTGTTATATTAAGATTCAGTGAGAAAATCCAGAATATATACACATTTTATTTATGCAATCAATTAACTGTGTGGGAAGAGTAAGTTTTATTATAGATTTACTCATACTGTTTCAAACCCAAAATACAAAGTTAGACCCAGGGTCCCCCGACCGCCACCACCCGCCCAGTCCCCTTACGTGTTATGCGGAGGCACCATTGCGTGTCTCTGCGTAACAAGGGTCTCCCAGCCCCTCCAAGAATTTCCTTACAATTTCAAATTTTCATTAAAACACTTAAAATCAAAATAACTACTCTCCGTCAATTATTTTAAGTTTTATATTTATTTAAGACCGATAATTCCTAAAACAGGCAAGTGTAGAGCAGTGGGGTCGACCCCGATGCAGGGATTATTCACTTTGCCACATGGATCATTGCAATCTATGTAAGACAAGAGCAAAGTACACAGAAACACTTTAGGGGCGTGTTTGCGCTGTCATATCATTGGCGCAATATCTTTTGTGAATGAGACGTTCAGATGGCGCAGACGGCACACGCAATTGATGCTCAATTCGTGGTGCTATCGGCAGCCGCAATCCATTCTTCGTGGATTGGCCTCTCTGTGCGCTAATTGTTTGTAACGTTGATTAGATGAAGCCTCAGCGTGTTCCCACCGACTGAGTCACAGCACACGAGTCACAGCACACGGGCTTGAGCCCCAAGTGCAAAGATATTGCTTTCGACAAACAGCCTGTTAATAGTGGAGGACTGATGCGGCCAAAAGAAAATCAGTTATCTTCTTGATAACCAGGGCCCCATATGGAATAGTTTCAAGTAAATGAGGGCGGAACAATAAAGCATATTGGTGGATATTTAGATTAAAATGCATTTAATGCGGCCAGGATGCATCCTCAGCAGCCATCGCTTGTCTGTGCCCTTTGCTGCAGCTGTCACAGTCTTTGCAGCCGAACCTGGTAAACATTATTAATGAGCGCAATAAATCCAAATTGCATAATGGGAGGTTATGAAAAAAGGAATGTCGGTGTTAAGTCTAATGAGTATTTAGCTTGTTTACTGGATGCAATCGGCACCCGGCACGCCACATATTTTGTAATTATCAAAGGCTCGACTTCGCCATTCTTCCTCCGAGTACTTATCTTAATCTACAGTCGCATTTTTTTTTTTCTTGGAAAGGGACGGATGAGTGGGGTAATTGTACAGTTGACATCGGCTTAGACAACATCATCCCCTTAGTCCCCTGCTAATCCTGCAGAGATAACAATAATGGGAAAGAAAAGAGCTGGAGATATTTTATACAAAAGAAGATATGGAGTTTAATTTGTAATTAGCTGCAGAGGTCGAAAGCCTGATCCGCCAACTGAAGGTTATCCTCGCGTCACCTTTTTTCCCCTCCTCTTCTTTGTGTTCTTCTCCTTCTTCTGATTCTTCTTGTTCATGTCCTTCTGCTTCTTGTTCTTGTTCTTCTTGTTTTTGTTCTTGTTTTTCTTCTACTTATTGGCCTTTTCCATCCCTTGTTATTGTTCTTGTTCTTGTTCTTGTTCTTCTTCATCTTCTTCTTCTTCTTCTTCTTCTTCTTCTTCTTCTTCTTCTAGTTCTTCTGCTTCTTGTTATAACACAATAATAACAAACACAGAGACACATGGTACAGAATAGAAAGATATTGTGAGTTTGTTGAAAGGACTTTACTTTTGGAGGTTATACTCCCGGATTTCCTCCCTCCTTTCTCCATTTTCCCACAGCATCCCACCATCCCAGTCCGCTGCAATCCACATCCTTAAGGTGCTTAAACGACCTTTCCCCTCTGGCATAGTGTGTGTGTGTGTGTGTGTGTGGGTGTTTGTGTGTGCGTGCGTGCGCGTGTGTGTGTGTATGTGTGTGCGCGCGTGCGTGCGTGCGTGCGTGCGTGTGTGCGTGTGTGTGTGTGTGTGTGTGTGTGTGTGTGCGCGTGTGCGCATGTGCGCGTGCACACGTGCATGGCTGCAAACATGCACGGGCCTTAATGTCTATGTGCTTGGCCATGCATGGCTGTGCAAAGTAGCATACATAAGCTTTTCGGCTGTTTGTGAAATAGCACACGTCTGTGTGTGTGTGTGTGTGTGTGTGCGCGTGTGTGTGTGTGTGTTTGGGTGTGTGTGGGTGCGTGTGTCTGGCGCGCGTGTGTGTGTGTGTGTATGCGCGCGTGTATGTCACTGCTGGTATTGATCCCCCCTCCACCACCCACTCCCCTCCTTCCTCAAAATGAAGTGGAACACCAGCTCCATTACGAGCCGCGCTGCCATTGGCTGGAGGTAATATGAAATTAGCCGGCATGCCTTGAGTCTGTCAGTATTGATTTCACTACCCAGATTACTTGTTACAGAAGAATAGAGCTGTCTGCGCCATAATTGAACAAGTTAACTCCTTGTCTCATAAAATGTAGGCCCGTATTGATTGTTGCAGGGGGGCGGTGGGGGTTCCTCGGTGATATGCAGAGAGAAAGTAAGTTGTACGGCTGCTGGCTGTGAAGAGGTGCTGATGCCTTCTTTTCTTTTCTTTCCTCTCCCTCCGCCCGGCCGGCGTGGCGGACACGGCGGGTGGAGGCGAGGTACTGCTGAGTCGCAGCAAATGAGGCGAACAGCAAATGAGTCGCGCTCCGTCGGCCCCCCCGAACTCCGCCCGGTGTTTCTCCACCGACAGCACACGGTGATGGAAGGTTCGGCTGTTTTTCTCAGACTTGGTGAAAAGGGTCGTTCAATTTCCTGACTTCCGGCGAACGACGGACGATCGTCGGAAGAGAGTCTTCTGTGCGAGTGGAATTCTCGTTTAATTCTGAAGCGATTACTTATTTTGGTGGAATGCAAAGTGTAAATCAATCACATTTACCATGAATTATGTCAAATGCCTCGGCCCTTTTTTCCGGTAATTGAATCCTCAGTCATTATATTTCGACTGGCCACTCGCAAATTTAAGATTGAGATTCACGGGCTCGCTCTCTCGGTCTGTCTCGCTCGCCCAATCACCGAATCGAAACTCAAGGAGCTCGTCCCGCAGATTTCTGGACTTTTTGTTCCCAAATTGAAACTTTTGTTTTGTTTGCTAGGAAGGAATCAGTAAAAACGGAGAGGCAAAAAGATTCATTCAACTCGCTGACTTCCGGTGAACGATTACAGTCGACACAGTCTGTTCAGCTCTATGTTGTGAACAGAACACTGGCGGCAATCGTTCATTTTTTTATCAATTAAGTCCTTTCACATTTTCAAATGACCCCGGGCTCCCGAGTCGTTTGAAAGCTTTGTTCGCGATGAACGAATCGCTCGCCACTCTTGCATCAACCAGACAGCACCGCCTGGGTGGACCCGGACCCGCCCCCCGCCCGCGCTGTTTTTTTTTTTTTTTTTTTGTATTTCCATCCACTTGTACCTCGGTCCCGTTTTCAATTTATTTCCATATGTGAAAGGGCTCGGTGTTGTCAAGGCGGATTTGCCGCGCTCCGTGGTGTGAGTAACCTGTGTGTAAGTAGGGCAGCTGTTGTGCTTGAGGTGTGATGATGAATGATGCTGATGCTAATGTCCATGGAGGCCTGTCTCTTTCTCTATCTCTCTCGCCCTCTCCTTTTTTGCTCCGCCGGTGAACTGGAGCAGGCTAGCCCCATCTAATTTCACTTGGCAGATTTGTGCCAGAGAAATCGAGGTGTTTAACAAGCATCCCGCTCCATTAATTAAGGAGGGGGGGGGGGGGGGGGGAGTGTTGTTTAATAATTTAGACGGGCTAAAGGCAGCCAGAAGAGCTTTCACCCGTGGAGAGAGGGAAGGAAAATGGCTTTGGTGTGGTCTCCCGACTGCATGCGGCTGTGAAGGGTAGAGGGATTGATATGAAAGCATGTATGAATACGCACACACACACACACACACATACACACACACACACACACACACACACACACACATACTCGTCCAAGCTTAAGTGCTCCTGCATTACGCCGGCTAACCTGTCCCAGCGGAGCTCGGTTTCTCGGTGCTGCACATCCAAACAGAAAACTCCTTATTCCACACACTTACCTTGGACAATTAGAAATTTAAGCTCAGTCAACGGTAAAAAGAAAAAAAAAAGCGATGGTTTATTCAGCTAAATTTACCAAGAGGGTTCATTAAGTGGTTCAAGTAAACCGAGGCCTCCTTCCCTCCCTCCCTCCCCTGGCCGGGCTCGGGTAATGGGGGTGTGATAAATTGTTTTATGTGTAAAGACTCCTGTTGTCCTTAAGAGAGACATGGAAGGTACAGGGCGGCCCCCCGCCCTCTCTTCCAACCGGGTGAGGGGTTAATGAAATGCTCTTCCACGCGCCAATTTCCTGCACTCCACTACTGAGTGATAAGTAGCTAACCAATGAAGCCTGTAATTACAGTCTTACAGAAACCGGCCCGATCTGTATATAAATCTCACCATCCAATTACAAGATGTAATAATTCTGCACTCAGGCTGGTAATGAGGTCTAATACTGGCGCATGTGATAATCCCCTCTGGATGCGGGCTTGATCAGATGTTGGCTTTGTAATTAGACTGGCAGAAAATCATTATTTCGTGTTCGGGAAAAAATGAGGTTGGTGGGAAGTTAATTTTCTCCCCATTCTCTGAAGCGAAGACAAGAATTTAATGATTTAATCATGATTGTTAGCTATTTTGCAATCAATTTGTAATGATTGTGTCACAACAGAGGCCTTCTGGGAGACGGCACTGGAAAGATTGAAGGTGTCATTGATACGCTGCGGCTCTGTCGATAGATCTATGCCGTGCAACACTGATACTGTGGACTGTCGACCCACATAGACACATACACAGATCTGCCACAACATTAAAACCAGCTGCCTAATATTGTGAAGCTCCCCCTCGAGCCGCCAAAACAGCTCTGACCCATGGATGCATGGACTCCACGAGACCTCTGAAGGTGTCCTGTAGTATCTGGCACCAAGACGTTAGCAGCAGATCCTTTAAGTCCTGGAAGTTGCGAAGTAGGGCCCCCATGGATCGGGCTTGTTGTTCCAGCACATCCCACAGAGGCTTGATCGGATTGAGATCTGGGGAATTTGGAGGCCGAGTCAACACTTTGAACTCTTCGTCATGTTCTTCAAACCATTCCTGAACAGTGACAGGGCACATTATCCTGCTGAAAGTGATCACTGCCATCAGGGAATACTGTTGCCATGAAGGGGTGTACTTGGTCTGCAACAATATTTAGGGAAGTGGTACGTGTCAAAGTAACATCCACATGAATGCCAGGACCCAAGGTTTCCCAGCAGAACATTACCCAGAGCATCACACTGCCTCTGCTGGCTTGCCTCGTTTCCATACTGCATCCTGGTGCCATCTCTTCCCCAGGTAAATGATGCACACGCACCCTCCACATGTTGAAAGAAAATGTGGTTCATCAGACCAGGCCACCTTCTTCCATTGCTCCATGGTCCAGTTCTGACGCTCACAGGCCCATTGTAGGGGCTTTCAGTGGTGAACAGGGGTCAGCATGGACACTCTGACCGGTCTGCAGCTGCACAGCCCCATACGCAGCAAGCTGTGATGCACTGTGTCTTCTGACACCTTTCTATCATAGCAGCATTAACTTTTTCACCAATTTGTGCAACGGCAGCTCTTCTGTGGGATCAGACCAGACGGGCTAGACTTTGCTCCCCACAAGCATCAATGAGCCAATGGGCTCCCATGACCCTCTCGCCAGTTCACTGGTAGACCTTCATTGCATCACTTCTGGTTGGTACTAACCAGTGCATACCGGGAACACCCCACAAGACCTGTCGTTTTGGAGATGCTCTGACCCAGTCGTCTAGCATCACAATTTGGTCCTTGTCAAAGTCTCTCAGATCCTTACGCTTTTCCATTTTTCCTGCTTCCAACACATCAACTTCAAGAACTGACTGGTCACTTGCTGCTTAATATATCCCACCCCTTGACAGGTGCCAATGAGATGAGCAATGTTACTCACTTCACATGTCAGTGGTTTTAATGGTGTGGCTGAAACTGATGTAATTGATCTCGGATTTGTCCTGGAAGTCAATGAAATCCAAGCGGTAGATAAAAACACTTTTATCTCCTCTGGCAACACATTAAAATTGAAAATTGTGCACCCCCAACCCCCCATATTTTATCAGCAAATTAAACAATGATTCACTCTTTCTCTTCACTGCAATCATATTTGTTTTACTAAGTTATTTATTAGTTCAATTACTTAATAACTTCTAACTTTTTATTTAATTACTTAACATAACTTTAACCATCAGCATTGGCTGTAATCTGCATTTGTATATATTTTTGCAGTTTCCACCTAGAAAGCAACACAGAGCAACAAGCATTGTTTTCCGTGCACCAACATCCTGGTGGATTTGATCATAGAACTAACTTTACGTTTGCTCTGCAGCCCTTCAAATCATGAATTTTTTCCCCCCACTATAGTTCAAGCCGAAGGAACTTTAATTCGTACAGAAAGAAACTGAATATCCAAACTGGAGAACTGAGAGAGATGCATGATCTTTCAACTCGTGGCGAAAATACCCTTTTCCTTGTGAACTGGCCAACCGCGGGTCTAAGGGAATAAAAAGAGCAACCTGAACTCCCTGAGAATGCTGAATATGTAATAATAGTTAACGTATTTGAATAAAAAACAATCATATGCAGGAGTTAGACCTCGAGACCAATTTAAAACAATCTTCATGCTTCAAACTTCTCAAACAAAAAGCAACAAATTGATGATAATTGGGAGAAGAAGAACCCATTAAGCACATTGTGCCCTGGGTCCTGACAGCCCATTATGATAAACTTACACCAGTTAACTTAAGCTGTAGATCAACAGTGGATCCGCAGCTTGAGGAGACTAATTGTGAAGCTCGCTCCATATCTTGATTCGCATGAAGCGCCCGGTGCTGGAGAGAAACTCCCCAAACGCCATCATTGTGTAAGAGTGTGGGTTTCTGCTGCAGCGCGCAGTGTTTGATTGGAATATCTCCTGTTTGATCATCTGGAGCTGCTAAGTTTACCCAAGCATCCACCGTGCAGTAGATTTAGGCAATCCAGTGGGTTTGCACTCGGTTCATCTCTCCCGTAACCTCTAGGCAATTGGCGCTGAATACTTTATTGATAGGGGATTGACTGCGCTCCTCCGAGTCTATTTCTATAATTGATACTGTTTGAAGTAACTTCCAGAGGGCCCGGGCGTTCAAAGGCTGGCTGCTGTTTTGATCAATTATAATAAAGTGCTATCCTAAAGAAATAAAATAAACCAGATTACATCAATGCTGCCTTTTTGCCTGGATTTATTCAGTCGTATTATGTGGGTCCGACTCACTACAGAAGGCTAACAATGACTTGAAGACAATTGAGGACGGTCAATTATCAGGGCATTGGTTATGTAATGGTATATATATTTACTGTATATGCACTGCCAATAGAGGCACTTCAGAACATATAATTTTAGTTGGTCACATTGAATCTATATCCACTTCTCATATGGAGATGAAACATTTTCTTGGACAGTACACACCTTTCCTACTTTCTTCCAAAAGTCTCAAAAGTACAAACTTATAACTTTATTGTTGTTATTATATAGATTTCAAGGCATCCCTTTCAGTATGCAGTGAGAAGCTTCTCATGCGGCTTTTGAGGTTCTCCTGCTTCCGAGGCGTCCAGCCCCTCTACCTGTGCCTCCACCCGTCGGAAAACCCTCCAAGGAGCAGGAGGGTGGAGGCCTCTGGACCTCAGAGCCTCCCCCCCTTTGACTCCTTGGATGGAGGAGGAGGAGAGAGACATTTCGCCCCGGTCCTGCCCACACCGCTCCCAGTTCACTTCCCAACCTGCTCCATTCCTCAGAAGAGCTTTCAAGGCTCTTTGAAGAGGAAAAGACAGAAAGCAGAGGGGGGAGAAATCCCAAAATGTGCTCTTTATGGGGTTCGATAGCACAGCGGCATAACAGCATCCATGAAAGAAAACCTTCTGTTTGTTTGTCTTTCTTTCTTTCTTTCTTTCTTTCTTTCTTTCTTTCGTTCTTTCTTTCTTTCTTTCTTTCTTTCTTTCTTCCTTTCTTTCTTTCGTTCTTTCTTTCTTTCTTCCTTTCTTTCTTTCTTTCTTTCCCCATCTGTTTTCTTTCTTAGTTGCTTTTTACACGCACTCTCTATTCCATCTGTTGCTTCAGGATCCCAGCGCATGACTTATAGCATTTTACCCAATCTCATGTTTACACTAACGCAGGTCATTCTCTCTGCCACAACGTGAGATGGAGAGATAACAGACGTGTACATCCAGTGTGGAATTACAGTGGATGCTCCTTTCTTGACTTCCCCCGTAACAAGGGGATGAATAAATTCCATATGTGCGTTCTGCCTTCATCAGACTCCTGTCTGGGATTCCAAGATGTCATATGGTCCACGGAAAAATAAAGACTCCAAGCTCCCCAGCGCCGGGGCTGAATGAAATATCACCATCAGTCCATGAAGGAAATGATTCTGGTCTCATCTCCCCCTTCGCAGATTAATGTTACTGCACCTTTATGTTTTTATGTGTACCAGAATAATGCCCATAACATCCACAAGCGGGTGTGAGAGATTGGGAAATAATCACACAGTGTCACAATGTCGGCGCTAACCAACTATTAAGTCGGTTAATGTGATGAGCGATGCCCTAATGTCCCAGTCACTTCCCGGTGGAAAGAAGATTGGAATAACTTTAAATAAGAGTACTGCGACTGCAGAGATTTGATGATTGTCAAACTATTAATATTGTAACTGTTGTCAATATCGAAAGTAGCTTGTACAGCAAATACTTTGTTAGAGAATAACTCCTATATGATTAAAGTACTGCATTGTGCCCTCTACCAGCTACTCTACTGCCTTTACAGGTGAATACGTATTCAAGTGCGGTGATGTCAGTAGTTGAAACTACCTACTTTCCACATGCACACACACGCACGCACACACACGCACACACGCACGCACACGCACGCACACACACACACACACGCACGCACACCCTCCCCACCACGTCCTCAGCGTTACAAAGTCGAGGCCGTGCTTGGGAAAGCCACGGCGCTTGAAGCCCTAAGCCTCTGGGCCTCTCACTCCGCTGCTCCTCTGAACTCTCCTCGCTATTTGATACCAAGACACAGTATAAAGTCTCTCCCCGTTGTGCCCCCTCTCTTATCTCGCCCCTCGCTTTAAAACTATCTCTGAGAAGTAGGACGGGGGGCAAGGGCTCGGAGTAATCCTTCTATTTTCATTCTTCCATGAAACGTATGCCCGCTCCTTAACAAGGGGGAAACTAATTATAGACTTGTAAAGGAAAGATAATAAAGTTGTAGTGATTGCATTGTGCCCGGCGCCGGGGCCGTGCGCTGACAATGTCTGTGTAATGACGGCTTTATCTCGCCCCGATGTTCCTGTACCAACCTACAAAGAACCGTAATTATGTGAAATGCGCACATTCTGTGGCAGCGGCCATGTCGGGGAAAGCAGCACCGACCGCCTTTCCTATAATTGTCTTGCCTTTATGAGCCTGTGTGTGTGTGTGTGTGTGTGTGTGTGTGTGGCTTTGGTGGCACCCGTGTGTTGGTATTCGGGCATCTGTGCATGTAAAGTGACGCATGCACTCTGTAAAAACACAAGTACAATACAAATAAACATGTAGGATGATTTGTTCGCCCTCTGCTGCTATTTCCAGTCTCCGCGGAGCGCTGGGAGGGCTGTCATTATGTGCACTGATTGAGCTGCATGTCATGGAAAAATCAGAACGCACCGTTGTGATGGAGGAGGTGCTGCGCTGCACCTACGAGACTATGATTAAAGACAAAAGAAATAAGACAAATCCGGTTGCAGAGTCAACTTTCCATGCATCTGTTACAATCGAGGGGTTGTCTTTACCTTGATTAACCCGTACTGTAATGCGTCCTGATTACAGATAGTATCACCAAACCCCAAAACACTTGGGAAACCAGAAAATTGGTTTCAGAAATGCATTTCGAGAAGAATTACACTGGACATGGACCTATCACAAGTTGAGGTCTCTCTTCAGCCTGTGATCGACATCAAGATATATCTATTTTATTGCTGTAGAAACAAAATGTTTGCTTTGTTGGCTATATTTATCTCATAAAGTTTGTCATGCACGAGTGTGTGTGTGTGTGTGTGTGTGTGTGTGTGTGTGTGTGTGTGTGTGTGTGTGTGTGTGTGTGTGTGTGTGTGTGTGTGTGTGTGTGTGTGTGCGTGCGTGCGTGCATGTGCCTGTATCTATGTGTGTGTCTGTGTGTGTGTGTGTGTGTGTGTGTGTGTGTGTGTGTGTGTGTGTGTGTGTGTGTGTGTGTAACTGCTGTGTGTTGGAAAAAACAAATCCGATCCTACGTCACAGAAGAACAGGCTGTTGTGGAGGTTGCTTGTGTCGTCGACTCCCGGAGTAGATTTTACTTTTCGACCCTGGAATCACAACGGGCATCCAGCCCTCAAGTTCCTACATCCTCCAGGGTGTAGGAGCAGAGGACAGCATAAGGACAGACAGGCAGTCAGACAGACAGACAAGACAGACAGACAGAAGGATATACAGACATTGCCTCCATTAGCTGGCCCTCTGTTTACCCTAACCCGCTAGGGATTTGGTAGCATATGCCATAGCCGTGGGCATCCTCGTGACAGAGCACTTAGTGGAGAGCCGGTGGGCCAAACCCCGGTGAGGGGCCACCCAGAGGGGCCATCCTGGGGAAACGCTACCGGGCTGCCATGGATGGAGCTCGGCTGCTCGGCTCTCCCGTTTCTCGCTCCCTTCATAGTTTTTCCACAATTATTTATCCTCTTCACACAAACAAAAAGCTTTTTTTTTTTTTTTTTTTTTTTCCAAAATCTTACAAGCATTTAGTGGGGGTGTTCTCCAAAACTGTTCAAACTCTGTCTCCCAATGTGCAAATGCATATTTAATGAGTCAGTTAAGCAATGTCATGCTTGTGCATTATTAATAACATCAGGGAGATTTTTGCAAATACCCATACTTTCCAGTCTCTATCAAATGTGCGCTGAAGGAGAAAACACGGCACGCTGCAAAACAAAACTCAAAAGTATTGTTTCGGTGTTCACTTGGAACATCACGTTCAGGTAAATTACATTCTAGTTAATTACTATATCAACAACGGTTTCTTTGAATTGTTTTGCTGCGCTCAGGATAGACCAAACACAGACGTTCAGGTATATACTTACAGTTTGTCCTCACAATATTCATTTCCAAACACAGAAAGTGACGGAATTGGTTCCACATGGCCAGGTAGGGCTCAGAATATGTGCAAGGTGAAATCCCATCCAATACAAACCCAGTAAAAAAAAATCATTAAAATAAAATAAATTGGCCAGTGTGGAAGAAGTTCTTCTGCAACGATCGGTGAGGTTAATCTGCTCGCTACCAGAAAACAATAACTGAGGCTATTCAAGATATTTATTCTGCAGAATAAAGAGAAAGGTTCAGTACTGCTCCAAAGCGGTGCTCTGACCAGTCTGATCTTATTTCTGATGAAGAGGGCTTTATACAACAACAGAGGGTGCAGCTTGGGTCAGAAGTCATTTACAAGTCTGTGCCCCTCAACTGTCTCCCTGGACGTTCATTCACAGGAACTTGTAAACTTGACCTGGCAGACGCGGATTTCCATCCCTTACAACGCACCTCCAGGCTCCCCTGCGGTTATTCTTCATCTCCATACCAGGTAAACAGGACGCAATGTGATCTGGTTCTTCCATGTTAGAATGGACATTGTGGGTAGAAAGAACATTTCTCTTTACATGAACTCTGGGGGGCTCCTGGAAACACATAGACAATGTTTTAAAAAACCCCCTTCTACAGGTGGAGGACCCTGTCCTCATTCAAATATTTTGTGTGCATTTTTCTCTCACACCAGATGTTTCAAGTAAAACACACACATTGATTAATCCCCCATTCCAGCATGGAGGTTAATACCGATTACTCTTCGCGACTTTCCGTTTTGACTCGGAAGCTGAAAAGTGGGGGACCACTGATATCGCCAATCGGTGCCAAAGAGCCAATCAGAACAACGTTTTTTTTTTTTTTGCAATCTTAACTATCGTGCGAAAACAACAAAGGTCCTAGCTGATTGATAGCAACATTAATTGATTACAGCAATTAGTGTCTCATTTGCCATTGTATACACCAGCTGAATGGCAAACCTTTTTAACAGCAAAACAAACGTAATCATACGAATCATTTCTGCGTCACGTCTCAACGCAAACCACGGCGTGTTCATTTTGTGTTATAGTTTATTTTCTGCCAGTGCAGAATTGTGTAAAATATGATGCTTTGAGACAGAGAATCTGATGAGCTTTCTCTGTTTCTGTGTCTCCAATGCACGCCCCCTTCGAAGGTCAACACGTCAAGCTGCTCTGCTATTGGTCAACTCCGCAGGTTCCTGCACGTTCGCCGAGGTTGAACCGGAAGAAAAACTTTGCCACCCGAGACAAATCCGCCGATCGCGACGTTCACATCAGAACTCATTGAATCCGGTGTGACGTTTTGTTCCCCAAAGGCGGTTTGACCCGGACCCGTGGACGGGTGTTGGGATGAGGCCGGCAGGTCTGGATTTCTGTTCGAAGCACTGGCCAGAGCTGGAGCGAGCGAGGGCCCACGCCTCGATTGTCCCACCGCAGAGTTAGAATGATGGCTCGAATGACTTACAGAGGAATAGAGAACAAATCATATTAACTGGGTGGATGGATGGGCTGAGCAACGATACATCAAGACCTTTAAAGCTCCGTACCGATGAGAAATATAGACGGGGGCGCTGCAGAATGGAGTTATTACCTTTTCTCTTAAAAGTGTCTGAATTCTAATGTCAGATGACTCAAGCTTAAAGTCGGATGCACCTTTCCTCTTGTTAGTGACTTTGAGTCTGCAATATACCCTTGTACATGAAGATGGATAATAATTGTGCCCGCTACACCATTTTAGCTTGGCAGTTTCCAGATAAGTTAGTGGCGAGCTGTCTTCATTAGGCTCCCGGTTGGACCTTGTTTCACCTGACTGACTGACGGACTGCCCGTGATGAGGCTCCATTAGGGCCGCCGCGCCATTCTCGGCGGGCTACCTATTTACTCCGGGGCCCTTTCTCTGTCCGTGCCTCCCTCCGTCTCTCTATCTCCCTCCAACCAGGCGAACCCCAGGAGCCCCCTTAACCCGCGGTGGTGGAGCGCCCAGCCAATCAGACATGATGATGTTAAACCGCTCTCAAATGAATACCCTTCGCCGGTCTTTGGAGATTGCCCCCCGTCTGGCAGGTGTTTGGGAAGTAACTTCATCCGAGTTCACAGTCTGCCTCAAGTAAGGAGCTGTTGAGCTGCACCGTTTTCACCATGGAGAACTTCTGTTATAATCTGAATCCATATGAGGGAGTAAATGAATTACTGGTTTGTATTTTCCACATCCCTCTAAAGCGTCATTTCATTAAACATACATCAGAGTCTGTTGGCTTCATAACAGAGCGGTATTGGAGGTCGTTTCTCAATTCTACACTTAATCTCACAAAAAAAAGAAAAAAACATACAGAGAAGGAAAGAAATCCTTCCAAAACAAAGCATTTATGTTTTAATTTCTCTGGTGATACGGTCTGAAAGGGCTCATGCGCCAGGCGGGAGAAAGAGGAAATATTCCGCTTACATTCCGGTCAAGGTCGTGCTAGGACAGGCGCGTCAGCTGAATAAATGTCTTCAAAATCCCGTCCGTGACTCACTTCCAATGTCATATTCGACATCGATCTCCATAATACCTTGCCCTCCCTCAGTTTCGCTGGCGGCTGGCGGAGGAGGAAGGGACAAAGAGAGGAGGCGCTCGCCCGGGCGGTGAGAGGGATCGTGGGGAAGGGTCTCGCAGGGTTAGACAGGTATATTCAAGGGTATGAACGTTGCGAGATCGGTCAGTTTAGCAGAGAGAGACAGAGAGAGAGAGAGAGAGAGAGAGAGAGAGAGAGCGATGTCACAGTGGCGGTGGAGGAAGGCACTGAGTGCCCATCAAGCCTGACAAGTCAATAAGCCCCCGTCACCTCTGATAGGCCGCTCAGAGTGATGCACTATGGGACGTTTTTCCAACCGCCCCCTCCTCCGTGTCCACACCTGTTAACCGCCAGGAAGGCAGCACGGAACCGGCCTCGCTCTCTCTCTCTCTCTCTCTCCCCCCCTCTCCCTCCCCCTCTCTCTCCCCCCCTCCTTAGGCGCTCGCCGATCCAGCCAGCAGCGATCATATTGACAGCCCTCAAAAACTATTGCGCTCCAAAGTGCATTATCTCCCGCTCTGATGTAATTGAAGGGTCTCTCCCGGGTGGTTTATTGCGGCAGCGCCTGCCAGATTTCCCCGACGCCAGATTCTCCTTTAGTCCAACAGCTGTGCTTTTGCTCGCGGGAAGGGAGCGAGCGCTTGTTTGGGATTGACAGCAGCTAAAAACATTTCACAGCAAACAAACAGCGCTTCCCTCGCCCTCGGGTGCACGCAG
This sequence comes from Zeus faber, assembly GCF_960531495.2. Classification (NCBI taxonomy): domain Eukaryota; kingdom Metazoa; phylum Chordata; class Actinopteri; order Zeiformes; family Zeidae; genus Zeus; species Zeus faber. The sequence continues at coordinate 10,391,784 of NC_137190.1, read as the reverse complement.
CCTCTCGCTGCGGTGAAAAGGGGAGGCGGGGGGGGTTTACCCGGAGGTCTTCGCTGGAGCTTGGAAGTGGCCCTCGGTCCAGGCCTGGCGCGTCGGGGGCCGCGTAGCGAGGGGTTAAAACGGGGCTTGGTTCACCTTTGAGAGGGGCAGGTATGTGTATGTATGTATGTATGTTTGTATGTATGTATGTATGTATGTATGTATGTATATACGTCTGCTCTTTTTACGATGACGCTGTGTGTGTTTGGGGGATTTGCGACCGCCTGTTTTTTGAGAGAGCCCCGGAGAGCGCGCGGTACTCTGGAGGGCCGCCGAGTCAATAAGGCAGAAAAGGTAATTCCTCACCCCCTGACCTCCGGCCATTCCTCCCCTCTCTTCTCTTCTTCTTCTTCTTCTTCTTCTTCTTCTTCTTCTTCTTCCCTTCTCCTATCCCTCCTCCACCGCTCCTGCAATCTGCGCCGCATGTGTGACATAACAAGGTGATATCTGGAACAACCTGCTTCTCTTCTTCCTCCTCCTCCTCCTCCTCCTCCTCCTCCTCCTCCTCTCACGGACAGCTCTCTCCTTCTCCTCTCCCTGGGTGAGAGAGGGAGAGAGGGAGAGAGTGGGGGTGGGGGTGGGGGTGGGCAAAATGAAACACAGATTTGATGCTTTATTGTGTAGCCGGGCCGCTCTGGGACCAGCCTCGTAAAACACCACTGGTTAGTATCTTAACAGGCTTACACAAGACTCTTTTTCTTTATGTGGAAACTCAAACAGCGACTGTAAAATCCCATTTTAAGACATAAACATAACAAGTGAATTATAGGGCCAGTGAACGGTCTGGAAACATAGAACTACTTATTTGTTTTTATGTTTATTTCCCTTTTACACACACAAATATATATATAGTTTCCAGACATGGCCTCTGACTGAAGGTGAGGCCTTTCACATGCTGAATGAGGAAAATTAGAAAAAAACAAAAAAAAAACAAAGAGGAAAGAGGAACAGTTGGTCGTCTCCAGTGATGACGCTGGAATCTGTTTGAGTGAAAACGAAAACTTTTTTTCTTTTCCACACAAGTTGAATTTATTGGGGGAGGAAGTTGTCCTTTCTGCCCTTTCCCACCCAAAACCCAACTGGTTCCCTGTTTGAGTAGAAAGACCATTCACCATGGGAGAATAGCTCACAGGGCAGATTTGACCATTGTGTATAATAAACTAAACAGATTAATTAAATGATCAACGACTAAACATGTCACCGCGTTATTATTTCTACACTTTACAGCTGTAAGCGTGGGACTGGACATTTGGATTTTGGTTCTGCAGAGCGTGCTGAATGCGGTTTGGCCAGACGCTCCTCAAGCCAATTACATTCCTGCAGGTACAGTAAGATTTAGTATTTCTCTCTTTCTCTCCACATCCCTTGTTCTGTCCATCTCTCTTTCCCTTCCTCGGGGGAGGACGCAGCGGGGAGTTTGGGGGTCAAGATGTTCCAACTTATTTCTGGTGCGGCCCAGACCCATGAAATATCTCCTTCTCTGGGAGGCTGCAGCGGGAAGGGCCAGCAGAAGAACTCCAGATTAAATTGTGGCAACGGATTTCACAGTTGGAACGATCCGCTGAGTGATTTAAACTCCTGCGTTCTCGCAGCATCAGTGTTTATGGTTAGTCTGAACTATCATCACGACGTCGTTTCTGGCCGAGCCAGAAGGCTGCCAGTCCCTCGGCGCGGTGGGAAAAAGCTAAATGCGGATGATTATGCAAACTCATTTTGTTTTTCTCTCGTTGGGAATTTGCTATGATTTGGAGCTATTCGGCATTCACCTGTAATCGCCCAAATTATATCTCACAACAAAGAACAAACACACAAGTCATGAGGGGCGCATTGCGTGTTGCATGGGTTTGGTCTTTTGACTTATTTTTCTTACATTTCTATTGTTCAAAAATGCAAAAACGAAAATATGAATAACCGGCCAGAAATGTGATCACGAGTGTCACTCTGACCACAGCACATCTGAAATCGATTTTGTTTTTTGGGGGTTTTTCTGGTAAACGTTCATGTTAGTTTTGTTTTGGGCCGAGTCCCTCGGGACTGAGCTGCTCAAACCTCTGCAGAGTGGATTAAGACTCTGCCAGACCCCACCTTGTGGTGGAGGACACTATTGCAATTGCTGTCACACTCCTCTCATCTTTCTCTCTCTCTCTCTCTCTCTCTCTTTCTCTTTCCATTCATCACAAGCTGCCCACAGCGAGTTGTCAGAATTATTTCCAGCAATCCCAAAATATTATATGAATCCTAAAGCTGGAGATCTGCTGCACCATGGTCGGGCCCCGACAAGGTCCCATGAAGCACACCGAAAGTGGAGTTCATCCTTAATGACGCTGGACCTCTATGTCTGAAGATAATTCGAATTGTTATATTTTTACATGTGTCACGATTGGCCTTCAATTCAATGATGAGGCCTCAATACGATGTAATGTAAATGAAATGAACCGGGAATACTTGCTTTGGAAAAAGTAGCATCACGGCAACAGACGGAGCTGGGCGCCCTTTGCCAGAGCTGCTCATATTTTTGGCTGTTCACAAGTTTTAAATCACTTGCTAAGATGGATATTCTTTGTAGTTCTTGCAGACCTCTGAGCTGGACTGATGGGTACTTATACTGTCTGCCTCCTTTAGCTCCAAATTAGCTCCAAATGTTCGGCGTGTCCACGTGCCGGGGCCCGGCTCTGCCCGGCAGGTTCATTCATGGAAGGACCTGTCATCACTCACTCACGCGCTGGAGATTAACGGTCTGTTGTGGAGGAAGGTTTTCTGTAATGTCAATATTTTGTCCAGAGTTGGGCACACATGCATGGCGTAATCTAAGCTACTAAAACAAATACTGGCCGCTAAAGGGGTTGGGTTTTGGTGTTAGGCCTTGATGTCTGCGTCAAATTCCCATGAGAAGTAGTAGCCTTGATGGTTTGGAAACAGCTGCTTAGTCAAAGCCAAGATCCTTGTCTCTATCCTGGACACACTCTCTCTCTCTCTCTGTCTCTCTCGCTCTCTCTCTCGCTCTCTCTCTTTCCATTTCTCCTCCCCCGTTCTTTCACTCTCAATAAACCTCTCTTTTTTTCTCTGTCACTTGTGGCTCCAGCAGATGATTTGAGGAGGGTAGGATTGCGCGACCAGATGTCCGGCACCGTGTCAGGTATTACCGGCAGGATAAGGAGATGGGGAAGAGCCCCTTGACGGCCTTTTAGTACCTGTGCCACAACTGGGACCCCCCTACCCCTACCTCCATATCAGTATTCACAACTGGTACCTCGCCCCCTATCTCATCCCCTCCACTCTGATTTATTTTCATACTATGGGGGTATGATAGCTGCTTAATAATTCATATTTAGAGTGTATGGTTGTGCACTGAGAAATTCTGATTCATCCTGTCGACTAGCTGCCCGTCCTCCTGCATCATTTAGGCGTGTGAGTTTTAGCCATGGCTCCCTCAATCCACTCCCTGCTCTTTGGAGTCCGGCCGTCAACATTTTTATTATGGGGGCGGGGGTGGTGCTTTAAGAGGAACAAAAGTCAGAGCACAACCCAGTCAACTTACTACTCACTGTCATCGGGTTCCAAAACTTGCCAGACTACTCTCTGGCTGAGCAAACTCCCCAACCCCCAAATAAGATAAATTCAAGGTGTGCACACTTCGTCTGCTTACGATAAACTCTTATGATGAATGCTTGCTGAGTGAAAGTGCAAATCTTGCACTTTTTGCAAAATTCACCATCATTTGTGAGGTAGAATAGAAAAAAGGTTATTGAAAATATAAAGACATTTTGTCGTGGAGCCACTCCAATTCATTGAGGTTGAATAAAAAAAAATATATTTTGTCATGGACCCCTTGCAATTAATTTGAGGATCCCTAGGATGCCAGGGACCCCAGTTTGGGAAACCCTTGTTCTGGGCAGTAACATTTCACATCGGACAAAATCATTGTGTGCCCGTGCATCTGTGTGCGCCCACACATATGCACTTTGTTAAAGTTTATTTATTGTACTTTAATGTATGGTTCTGTTGCAACAAGCTGACCGACTCACCCTCATAAGGTACAATTATCTGGAAAAAATGACACATCTGATCAAACTGTGGCGAGCGCTGTATAGTGCAGGCATGCTTCCCTTGACACTCGGGGGGAGAGCGAGCGAGAGAGCGAGCGAGAGAGAGAGAGAGAGCACCATGTTCTTTTTCAAGCCATTCCAGTCAGAGAGAGAGAGAGAGATAAATATAGTTTAGGACAAACCAAAATCAATGGGTGGGTTCAGAAATGTGCAGAGTAACAAGCCGCAGAGGAAGATGCGGCCTGCGCCGGCCACAGACAAACAGCCTGCCACCGCCTCCGAAATAGCTGCTTTCACCGGGGGGGTTGCAACACCAGCAGCAGCAGCATGAGCCCTGAGGATAGGAAGAGATCAGACTCCCCTTCTTGTAAACCTGTCTCCCTCCCTGTTTGGAGAGCGGAGGGTAAGGCTGTAGTTACCTTGAGAAGTTTAGTCTGCATGGGGAGGAGCCGCACCGTGACTCACTCTAAATAGTCAGAGCAGTGAGATGCAGTGTATCAGTGATCGACAGGACAATTAAGGAGCAAAGCTCTCAGGTTTCACTGCTATGTAATGTTTGTCCAACAGTGTGTCTCTAAAAATTGAAAGAAATCCTAAAATCCTCCGAATGGAACTTCAGTATCATAGTGCTGTGCAGGCGCAACTTTATAATTATAATAATAATAATAATAATAATAATAACAACAACAACAACAACAACAACAACAACAACAACAATAATAATAATAATAACAATAAAAATAAAAATAATAGCTGCAGGCGGCAATACACAGTGTTTGGTAAGTTTTACAGTTTCCCCGGTTCTCTGAAAAGCAGCACAATTTTCCGAGTTTACTTTGAACTCCCCTCGGTCTGTCGTCCCCTGGTTGTTAATCTCGCGAAGCAACCGCTATGCGGTCTACACCCTCCTCGAAAGCGACCGTACATGCTTGCCTGTAAAGCAGAACTTCTCATTGTTATAACTCACCGTGTTGTCTGTGGAAATAGAGCTGCACTCTCAGTGACGGGCAGGTGCCTGTCTGGTGCCGGGTCGGGCAACACCGACAGAGTGACGCGATGACTTTCGGTGAATATTTGTAGTTTTCCGGGTCCTAATTTGTCGATGCGTTTTGAGTCCATGACACGCACCATGGACACCTACGGTTTGTATCACACGATTTCCACTACTCCTGCAAAGTAAGGAGGGACACAACAAACAGAATGCCTTTATTTAAAAAAAGAGATAAAATATCAATGGAAAAGCCCCGCTGAGGTCAAGCAGGTAAGACGATAAACAGACACCTACACACGCGCAGAGCTATGGAATCTACACCACGCAGCTCGCATGATGTGAATGGAAGCTGGGAGCCACAACATGCACATATATAACAAACTGAATGATGATGTCAAAAAGCGTCTTACTCAGCAAACTCATCGCTCCCCACCACTGACTGGAACTTTTAGAACCTTGGCGTATCGCCGATGAATGAACTTTCGACTAGTTCTGGTCAAATTAAATTATTTTTCACTAATTCCTGCTCTGAATGTACATCGATATCGATGAAACTTGAACCATGAGATGTCTGAGGCGTCCTGGTTCTGACGAGACTGTTCTCATGTTGCAGACACTATTAGCCCGAAAAATGCCAAGGAGAATAATAATAATTATAATAAATAATAATCATTTGTATAAAAAAGAGTAACATTACATAAAGTAATCAAAAATCAAAAATGCATAAAATAAAATAGGAAGAATATTTTGTAGAAAATGTTAAGCTTCAAAAGTGTTGAAAAGCACAAAAAAAAATGCTTTTACTGTACTGTAATGAATTACTGTTAATTCCCAGTGCTGTACAATAAATGTCTTCTGAAGAGAAAGGAATTTTGTTGTGTGTGTGTGTGTGTGTGTGTGTGTGTGTGTGTGTGTGTGTGTGTGTGTGTGTGTGTGTGTGTGTGTGTGTGTGTGTATTGTTGTGTGTGCTGCACTTATTTTTAAGTAAAATAATCATGGAAGGCATGCAAACCGGCATAAACACACACACACACACACACACACACACACACACACACACACACACCATCAAACCCCTCAACACACACAGTCTATGTTACGATGCACCGATGGCTCCCATTTCTCATATAGTGTATATCTTTTAATATCCAAACAGATAACGTCCACATATGTGTGTGTGTAGAGAGGCAGAGGAGAGGAGGTGAAGAGAGTAAGAGAGGAGGGGAGGTGAGGAGGGGAGGGGAGGTCTCCCAGGAGAGCGCTGTCCAGTGGAGGCGCGATTAGGAGGTGAAGCAGTCAAATGCTCGCACCAAATGTGCCGGTGTGTCATGATAACCCCGCGCTGCTCGGGGGCGCCGGCCTGACAGGCAAGCGCTCCTTATGGCCGACTTCAGCCGCTTATTCATTATCAGCCAGTCTGGCCAGTGACAGGCCCTCTGCCCGCCTACTGCTCATTTGGAGTCCACACACACACACACACACACACATACACACACACACAAACGCACACACATAAAGAAACACACACACACACACACACAAGCTGGCACCATGTTCAGGTGTAGCCACAGTTTTCTGCATATTTACTGAGCGTCTGCTGAACGTGGGTTCTCCTGTGGGAAGGACGGCCCGGTTTTCTATTTCAACAATTAATGAATATCTGCGTTTCAGTAATGTTGCGGGACGGGATAGGATGTGAACGTCGCACTCCGTCCAACGTCGGAAATTTGTATTTTCCATGCCGGTCGTTCCCCGCCTCCGAGCTAAATGTGTTCCATTGCCTCTGTTCGGGAAAACACGGACGCCCGCAGGAAATGTGTTTTCTTTGGCAGCATGTGAATTACTAAACGTATGTTAACATAACGTAAAAAAAAGAGAGGGAGTCATTTGAATCAAAGCTGGACATGTTTTCAAATAAAAACCTACAGTACGTACGTGGAAAAGTAAAGTTGCCGTTCCTTTGTACTTTCCCAAGTAGGAGGTCAGAGTTTTCATGTTTCCCACCTGGATGGAATGGTACGAAACACACAGGGTGACTTCTACAGTAGCTACAACTGTTCAAAGGGAATACACACACACACACACACGCACACACACACACACACACACACACACACACACGTATGTGTGCCTTGAATGGACTTGTGGTAAGGGGAAGAAGCACCTGGGGGCCTGCGGTGCTTGTCTTCCCGTTCATTCAGCAAATTGTGTCAGATGACAAAATGGGCGTCATTATGAAAACACCTTGTGCTGCTGTCGCTGATGAATGGGCCTTTTGTTTCTGCATTCCTCTGATATATGAACACTGTTATGGTTTCCTTGGCTGATAATTACTGAAGCAACTTTGGCTTTTGGCTGTCTCAAACGGCTGTTGGCCCTGCGGCCATTGTGTGTGTGTGTGTGTGTGTGTGTGTGTGTGTGCGTGTGTGTGTGTGTGCGTCCGTCTGTGTGTGTGTGTTTGTGTGTATTGTTTGGGTTGTTTGTTGTTTTGTCCTGCGTTTGTGCAGATCCATGACTGTAATAGCACCTGACAATGCCTTAGTACTTTTCGGGCAGACACAGGCTGTAATCCGCCAAAGTTTTTGCCTCTGGAGAGGAAGAACAATAGCGCTTGCACAAATAGACTGAGCGTCTTTTTTTTTTTGTTGCTGTTGTTGTTGTTGTTTTCCCGGAGATAATTCGGAGCAGGTTGAAATTGGGAGTACCCTCATGTGATTGCCAGGTGAATCGGAGGAGGCCCCGCAAGTTTGGCGATCCCCTTTCTGTTTTTCCAGCATCGGTGGCTCCGAGGCACTTGATGGATTCTAATTGAACACATATTTATTGTGCTAGGTTCAGCTGGAGTGTGACGGGTATGATGATGCTTCAATTAGGACCATTAACGGGTGATTGTGCTTGCGTTTCTGCGACGTTCGTAAGCAGCTGAGTTTGTTCTCCTCAACCCCCTCCTTTCTACCTCCACTGTCATGCTTGCTTTCAAAGCCAAAGCTGCCCGGCAGCCATCTGGGAAAATTGCCCCGCGCTTTGACGAAAAAACGACACGACTCGTCAGTCATCTTGGAAACACAATGCAATAACAATCCCTTTAGCCTGTGAAAGCAAAGGTCCAGGACGTGTGAAACAGCCGAGCGGACGAGAAAAACGCCCTTTGAGGAGACCCTCCGAGAGCCAGCGGTTGAGCACAATGTTATCTTAGCTCCAGTCTATGGGGCAAAATGTGAGCAGTCACGGGAGGCATGCCGGAGTGTCGGCGGCAGAGGAGGACTTATAGCTTGTTTAAGGCTTAGCGGCGTCTTGCGAGCGTAGAGGCCTGTGTAGCAGCTGATAGGTTCGAGTGTGTCTAACCCTGTGATCTACGTGCTAACATTGGCCCACTGGGGCAAAATCAGTTCTCCAGCTCTCTGCCTTTGTCTCCTGTGAAGGGTAGGCTTACCCGAGGACCCCCTGTTTACTCTGGCCCCCACAATGGCCGAGTCTAAACTCCCTTTGTTGGGTGGATTTAGGCTAGATTTACCTCAATTTGATCTGGGAGGGCCCCTTTTCATCAGCCCGGAGGTCTAATGCCCTTAACGGGCTTAACCTGGTTCCCCCTGTGAGCCTAGGGACCCCGTATACCCACACTCATCTCCCAGCCATGCCTCCCCCGCTCTTCAACTCACCCTGAAGTCCCTCCACAATCCCCTCTTTCACTTGACTATGGCAAAGCATGCTCCGACACCGCTTCAACACCTGCAACTTATGTTCAACATGTCATAAGCATGCTAGGAATCAGCATAAAACAGATCAAATGTCCAAACAATGTTTCAGGAAGGAAGGTTTCGGAGCGTGAACAAAAGGACACAGCAGGAAAGAGATCTGGTGTCGGTCAGTCCTTTTAGCACTTATTTTGGAAATAGACTCCCGGGTCGTGGCCGTTCCTGAGAAACCCCGTCGCACTGTGGTCTATTTATGAGTGCTCTTGAAAGCGGTAATGTCCAGTGTGACGATGATTGTCCCCATGAATAAAAAAAAGTCTGAAGAGTTTTTTTGTCTCCGTCTTGCCTTTATTTAGTTATTTATGTATTACTGCTATGGACCGGAGTGGTCGGACTCCGACGAGAAAGTGCCCTCTTCCAGAAAAAAACATGTTTTTTCTATAAAAGATAGGGAAGTGAGAGGAGTGTGTTTTAGCATGCCTTTTATCGCAGCTGTCAAGACGCTGCATCCACTTTTCATGGAGGCGGTGGCGTTTGCCCTTCCAGCAATGACACGGCTTTCCCCTTCCTGACTTCTGTATTGCCTCAGCTTGGATCAATCTGGGATGCCCTTCCTGCTGGAATGAGAAGGACTTCCTGTTTGGCCGCGAATGCACTTCCTGGTGGAGAAGCGGCGGTGGAAACATCAAGTAAGCATCGACAAGTATCTGTAGTTAATTGAGTGTAGTCCGTTTAGAGGCTTTTGACAACGCAAATATCTTTCCATTTGACTTTACTAAATTTCTAGCATATTTGCATTACTTTATTATTAGTTTTTTTTCATTCATGACACCACCCTGTTTTATGTAAGTTTAAAATTGATGTGCTTAAGGATATGTGTGTGCATCTGCAGAAATAAAAATTTACAGTATTACTTTATAGGCTCTGTTATATCAGGTCACTGGATATGACAAGTATTTTTACTTGTAATCCTTTCAGTACAGTACGTTCTACTTACGGAGGAATGTCAAGGTAGTACTTTCAGTTTTACTAGAGTTATACAAGGGTAATTTTGATTAGGGTATTGGGTCGGGTAGGGGAGAGTATTGAGTGGAAAAAGAACATTTCACCAGGATGTAGTTGTTTTCCCCCTTATACCCTCAACCACCACCCCAGTCCTCATCCCCGTTGTTGCCATATGCAATTCAAACCCTGCCTCCCAAATTGTGTATTCATGAGAAGCCCAAAAAATAAATATTCTTTTCAAAAAAGAGGTTTTTGAATTGCAAATTTGTCCAAATCAGCACCTGGCAGCGCGGAGCGGAGCGGGGTAAATGTTGGGACAGTGTGGTGCTTATCCCTGCTCCTGTAAGCCCCCCGCCTCGCCCCGCCTCCCCCCCCTGCACACCCTGACACACATGCCCAAATTCTCGTGGCATAATTATGTAACCCAGCCCTTCCAGATGACACTGGAAGTGTCATCTCCGAGCGGCATCTCGGCACCTGTCACCTCCCCAAATGTAAATGGTTAAAATTTCAACATGAGACCTCATCCCCTCTCTCTCTCTCTCTCTCTCTCTCTCTCTCTCTTTCTCTCCTATCTCTATCTCTCAACCCCCCCCACAAGCCACGTCCTAATCCAGCGGTGCGGCGTCACCGCGGCATCAGTGTTACCTTTGATGGGCGCCGGATTAAAGCGAATCTCCATTCCTTTGGTGGATTTTTTTCAAACGCCGCCCGAACAATGATGCCAGCCAGGGGAGAGTTAATGAGGCCTGCAGTGGACGGGCGAGCGGAGTTACTTCAAAATCAGCCTGATTAGAGAGAGAGAGAGAGAGAGAGAGAGAGAGAGAGAGGGAGAGAGGGAGGGAGAGAGGGAGGGAGGTAGTCTTCCCTCTCTTTCTCTCATTCCATCCACTCCCCCTTTACTCCGTCGCAACTCAACCCATCCCTCCCACCGTTTCTTTCTCTTCTCTTTTCTACCTTCCACCCTGGTGAGCGAAGCCTGTCTTAATTAGTGGGCTGGGGTGTGAATGTGCCTTTCACAGGGTGTTAATGAAAAGCTTTGCACTATCCCTTTCAGTGTATTAGTGACTGACTACCCCCCTCCTCATCCTCCACCCACCCCCCCACCCCTCCCCACCCCACCTCCCCCCTCCACTCATCGCTTCCCTTTCCCCCGACCGGAGAGAGGTGTTATTACAGGGCCTGTTGACTCTGCGGCTTTGGGCTTTAGCTCTCTGTTGTGCGACGCTGATAGCTTAATTAAACATGCAAATCGGATCCATCAAGCGGGTTTTTTTGGTTGTTTTTTTTTAACGGCGCGGAGTCTCGTTGTAGCCGTTGTGTCGCGGTGTCAGATGTCTCCCGCTTTGTGTTTGAAGTCTTTTCCCCCGAAACCTAATTATATGACACTTTTTCGTGTGAACACGCTGTCCCGTCTTAAGGTAAATTAAATTCAACACGGCACTTGATTGACTTTAGCCCACGGACGAGGGGCCGGACCCGGGTACGACTTAATGAATGCTCAAACAATATGAGCGGCGGTTGTTTGCAAAGAGCATACGCCAAAATCTGCTCGGCCGTCAACCGTCCTGAATCCTACATCCGACGCCTTTTGTTGTTTGTTGTGAGCTATAATCTAAATTCATGTCAAGCGTCGTCTTATTAAGCCACTTAATACAACCTTTTTTACTTTATATAAATAAATATTCGGCAGAAAAAAGTGGCACTCGATTGATCGGTTGATCTTCATTGAGCGAACCCTTCCTGGTGTGATCACACAGCAAGAAATTTCATTTACAATTTTCATTTACAAAAATAATACTTGTCACGCTCTTTTAGGCAAACTTCATGTTGGCATTTAAGTGTAAGCAATGACAATTTAAGTATTGATATAATAATGTGAAACCTCATGTTATACCAAACCACCAATTTTTGAACTCCTCTAGTGTCAATATAATCTACCCATGAGACTCTCGGGTTCGGACGGGCAACCTTTTGATGCTTTGCGGCCGACAGTATATGTGTTACTTTCATCTCTGCTTCTATTGCTGCATATTTCATGTGTTTTATTTTAATTGTCAATCTGCTTCACTCAACTTACTTTGTCTGATCTGTGGTGGAAATCATTCAATTAAATGTCTGAACTGCAGCAACTGTGTTTCACCTGATTAATGGGACAGGTTTCGGAAATGTTATTGCAGGAAAACTTACAATAACACTCGCCAATATAAAGCTATTTATTTTTAATATACACAGCAGTTCACATAATTCTTAATTTTTTGCCAAAGCCTGCAGATGGTAACCATGTCCCACCGGAAAGCAAACCACAAGTCAGATGTTTTTTGTTTTCTTTTTGTTCAATAATTTGCATGAGCATACAGTTGTTGCTGCGTGTTGGCAGCGTCGTCCACAGGGCCTGATATTCTTTTATTTGTCCTTTCTTGCTGTCATCTGCCAGTCAGCGGGTGTGATGAAGTGTGATGAAGCCATCTTTCCCACCGCGGCCGTCCCATCATTGCACCCTCCCCAACCAGGCAGCAGCCTAATCCTGTGTCAGAGGGATGTATAATGATATCTCAGGGCACTATAGGATGTTGTACTCTGTGTGGTGCCAACTTCCAGGGCCGCTGGGGGATGGAGGGTGGAGGATGAAGTGTGTGTGTGTGTGTGTGTGTGTGTGTGTGTGTGTGTGTGTGTGTGGGATGGGGGGTGGGGGGGGGGGGTGGGTGGAGGGCTGGGGGGTCTCTAGCTTGGCCTCGACCCAGCATCCCAACGCCAGCCGTGGCCTCTAGGCAAGTGGCAGGTTTGTAAGGCCTCGCCTCGTCACTTCCCACCAAAAGAAAACAAAGCAGCGACACAAAGAACAATTTCTTGGCCGGCGCTCGTGATAAGATCTAATTGAGAAAGGAGGGAGTGTGTGTTTGGAGTGCGGAGGAGGCAGATGAGTCTATTTAGTGGAGGGGAGGTCGGATGCTCTCTTCTTGATTGGTGGAGGCCATGTGGGAGATGAAGGCACTTAAGTGTGTGTGTGTGTGTGTGTGTGTGTGTGTGTGTGTGTGTGCGTGCGCATGCGCGTGCGCGTGCACACGCATCTCTGCCTGTCTGCATGTGGGGTAATCCAGGAGAATCTCCGCCTTTGAAGGGGAACAGATGTAGATTTACATATGTGCAGGGTCCCCGGCCTCTGATGAGATTAGCCAGTCGGGGTCTTTCTTCGCACCCACTGGAAGGTGCATATTTAATAAATGCCTGGAGCTAGGCAGGGCTTCGCGGGACCCCGGCCCTCAGAGAGCGGCGGGACAAAGGGAGTAAGGGGGCCCACGGCGGGCGGGCCGGCCGGCCGGCCCCCGTACGGGAACAGGGCGGCCCACAGCTTGTGCCGGCTTTGCGGTGGGCCTGGGACAAGGCTTTAAGGCTTTACACGCAGACAGGGGAGTACTTGGCCAGCCACTCCTGCATCTTCCTCTCCACCAGAGTTAATAAAGGGATTTAGGGCTCGTAGTGCCTCATCTGTATGCTTGTTTGTTTGTGTGTGTGTGTGTGTGTGAGTGTGTGTGTGTGTTTGTGTGTGTGTGTGTGTGTGTGTGTGCGTTTATGAGTGTGTGTGTGCGTGTGCATGTGCGCGTTTGCGTGTGTGTGCATGTGGTGTGCGCGCAAACCTGTGAGAGTGCTCGTACAACTGTGCCTGTGTGCTTACGTGTCACCTAGAGATTTGTCTCGCTGAGTGCCACGTGTTCTTTTCCGTGTGCATATTTGTTGATTATGCGCAAATGCTTCTTACAGGATAACGAACCCGTGGTAATAATACAACACGACAAAATCCTTGGGAGCGGAGCTACACGGACACGAACACGATGAGACTGTCTGACGTTATTCCGGCTCATAATAATAATAATAATAATAATAATAATAATAATAAGTCTGACTTGCCAGGTTTCCATGCAGCATCATGCCTCTCCGGGGGCAGGTAGGGATGTCAAGTCTCTGTTTACAAGAAGAACAAGTGTCCCTGTGTTGTAAACCTCTTCCCATTGGACTGGAACGAGTCATTTGGAGTCAAGGAGCCCGGCTCCACAATTGCAAAGAAAAACACGAAACTAAAACTAAAGTATGTAAACTGCGAGAAACCCCAAAATCGCAGACTGTCTTGTCAAGTCTCCGTTTATTCCGTTGTCGTTTTTTATTTTTTTCCTGACACATAAATTCCAGTCGAGTTTTAATCCGGAAAACATAGTCACCAAATCACTTTTTTCTTGACGAGACGTCTGTGCAAACTTTTCTTTATCTGGTCTCGTTTCTAACCGTCTCCTCGTCCTCGTGTTGCCCTATTGATTCTTTTTTTCATATTTTTTTCTTATGGGGGTGAGGGGGGGGGGGGTTCAATGAAAACATAACACGGATAAAACACATCCTAGAGATCCTCCATCTTGTTCATAGACCATCCCAATGAGCTATTCCCTAGTCATGAGGGAAGCACGCTCATCTTCAGAAAGGGATCGCTAGAGTTTGGGAAGAAGAACGTGTTCTTTCAACCTCCTCTCTCTCTCGCTCTCTCTCTCTCTCTCTCTCTCTCTCTCTCTCTCTCTCGCTCTGTTGTCGGTGCTCTCTCTAGGATTTCCCTTCCCAGATGTGATGGGAGTGTGTCCACTCAGCGCGGTTTGATCTTCATGCTCTCGCAACGAAATGAAGTAGAAAAAGGAAAAAGGGAAAAGGGAGGAATGGTTGGAGACGCTGGAGGCTCCCAGCGGCGCCGCCATGCCTGGCGCAGCCCGGCGTAATTCAAACATTTGTCTAAATACACGCCGTTTCCACCTCGCAAAGGCACTCACCTGGGGTAGAACGTTACACCGGAATGCAGCTCTCAGGCCCCGGGCGCGATCGCCCTGAGATCTGGGGCTGGGAGTGGAAAGTTGTAATTTTTGGGCTTTTTGGGGTGTTTTTTTCACCTTTTTCCACATCAGAAAATATATTATCAGAACAAACACCATGGGTTCCGGGGGGTTAGGTATGGAGGTATGAAAGAGAGAGAGGGAGAGAGAGGGAGAGATGACCGATGAGGGAACCTCATAGGAATAACGGAGGAGTAAATACAGGGAGACGGTGAGAGAAGGGTGAAATGGACAGAGAGAGAGAGAGAGAGAGAGAGAGAGCGAGAGGGATAATGATGGAGAGACCACAGGAAAGGAGAAGAAAATGAGAGGTGCATTGGAGACGGAGGGGTGGAGAAATGGAGTGATGGAGGGGGGCGGCGTGGAAGTCTCTGTGGATGTGGCAGCTCTCCGTGGACCTTCGCACACACACACACACTCACACACACACACACACACACACACACACACACACACACACATACACATACACGTACACACACAGAGACTCCCTGGCTAATGAATCAGACCTGCCTTCCACCGGTCGTACACGAACCGCGTCGTCCCGTCTCTGGGCTCAGACCAGAACAAAGCACATTCCAACATTAATATTTTATTTTGCTTTTTATGTCAATGCTAACACCGCTCAACACGTTTTTTGGGTTGGTTTTTTTTCTGGGGGGTATTGTAAGACTGTTGTGGAAAGAAGAGAGAAAGAGAAGAGGGTAAAACTGGAAAAACAAAAATGGTGAGTAAGAAAGGCACTAAAGAAGGAAATAAAGAAAGAAAGAAAGAAAGAAAGAAAGAAAGAAAAATAACAAAATAAAAAGAAAGGGCCTTTCCAATACCTACAGCTCAATGTAAATATACATTAAAAGTAAAGAGTTTTTTAAATATATATATATATATATTTTTTTTTTATCGCTACCACCGGTGGGATTGATCATAAAAGATCATTTTATTTTTTATTAATGGATGTTTCTCGTGGCCGCTGAAGAACCCGGTCACCATTGTACTATGTGTTGCAGCTCTGCGATACTGGATCCATTCAAAACAGCCCCAACGGCTCCATGAAGGATGTGAAGGAAAGGGTCCTGAGCTAAATCATTTTTAATAATTTTCTTTTGCATTTTTTAATCCCCTCTTTTTTTAAACAGTAACTATAAACCCATCCTCGTTGGTTTATTTTGTCAGCAAAGTTTTAGTCAAACTGTATTTTTTGGTGTAGCCTAATTTTGCACTTTATACAAACTACATGGCAGCTATTTAAAAAAAAAAAAGAGTTAATTCTACCTAAATGTTTGAGAATCCCTGATTTCAAAAATTGTGGTGCCAATCGCTTGGGTTTAAAAGTGATCAACGATCAAAGAACAGGGTTTTGATTTTAAGAAGTTTCTTTATAAAAAACATGTTTTTCTTAATCTGTACATAGCGTGAGTCGGCGCTGGTGTTTTGAGGAGTCTCGTATGAGATGTCTCATGTTCGACTCGGCTTAAGTTCTCTCATCTTAAAATTTGTGCCGCTGTAGCGGAGAGACACTTCTCGAACGAACGGACTCCCTCTCCCTCCCTCTCCTTCCCTCCCCCTCCCTCTCCCTCTCTCTCCCTCTTCCTCTCCCTCTCTCTCCCTCTCCCTCTCTGGCCCTCTGCCGCTCATCCTCCATGTCTCTGCTCCTGGATCCATCCATCTCCCGCCACTTTGCTCAAGGACCGTCCCGCCATTTTTTCCCGCCTTTCTAATTGAATTAACGCACCGCGCCTCCTCTGGGACGGCGAGCCCCCCCCGTAATAAAGTGAAGTG
>NC_137190.1:10365361-10372861 GCF_960531495.2 Zeus faber | reverse complement strand
GTGTGTGTGTTTTAGTTGTGTGTCTGCAAACGTGTATACGTCTGCGTGCACATGCTTCTCTCTGTGTGCATCTATTTGTATCCCTGTCCATTGTGTTCTCACCTGAGTGTGTAAAGACAGACGGGTGTGTGCGTGTGCGTGTGGGATGTTTCTGCGTGTGTGTGTTTGTGCGTGTGTGTGTGTGTTTGTGTGTGTGTGGTGGGGGGGGGGGGTACAGTATGGAGGAAAATAGCTCTTTGTCATTTAACACAGTGCGACCAGGACACTGAGCCATATGTGAGTGCAGGCAGCTGACAGCTACCCGACCCCACCCTACCCTCCTTCACCCCCCTCCTCACCCCCTGGTGTCACCGCCCGCCCGCCCCACCCCACCCCACCTAACCTCCTGACTGGCGGCTCTTGTTGTCCCGCGGAACGAGGGCACAAACACAGACATGGTCCAGGGCATCTGTCTCAAGCCATGTCTTCATCACCGCCTTTGTGCTGCCGCTCACGTCCTAGGCAGGAGGTGTGAGTGTGTGTGTGTGTGTGTGTGTGTGTGTGTGTGTGTGTGTGTGTGTGTATGTGTGTGTGTGTGTGTGTGTGTGTGTGTGTGTGTGTATGTGTGTGTGTGTGTGTGTGTGTGTGTGTGTGTGTGTGTGTGTGTGTGTGTGTGTGTGTGTGTGGAGGACTCACATGCTGTACACACACCTCACATCCCGTGCTGCTGACGTCCACGCTTTATCCCTCCTTCCTTGTCTGGAAAAAAAGTCTCTACTTGAAGACTTCATGCCAAAAGGGTTGGGCTTTGGTTTGATAGGTTTTAAAAAGCGTCATATATATTTTAATATACTCCCGAAAATGAAACAATCAATTTTCTTTACGACGTAAAACTACAAACTTTTGCAGGTGGTTTTTTTTATGAAATCCAATCTTTGAAATGACTTAAAATCACCCATTTTAAACAGCAGTGATAACACTCTGTACTCTGTTACAAACGCATGCCAAGGTTCTCTTAATTTGACGACTCTTGATGTGAATTATGCTGAAAAGGTGCTGAACATGAAGAGAAAAAGCAAAATCATAATTTTTTTTCCTTTTCCTTTGTCGAAAAAGATTTTGTCAATGCACACAGTCACTGACTCAAATGAATGATAACATCATGTACTATAAAATTTGTACATTGTCATGTTGTACTTATACTTATGTGTATGTATAAGTTCACACAAATTATGTCTCCTTTATTAGTATTTCTGTCTGTACACAAAGCTGGAGGTGATATTGATAGATCTGGACCAGATATTTGGTGTTTGGATTAATGGACCCAGCCATGGTGGAGTATCGGGGGAAAAATGTCACCCGTCATGTTGTCCCTTGTAGCTTATCTTCCCTCCCAGGGGCCCATTGGGCCCCGATGGCCCCCGAAACCACTGAATTCTAAATCACCGGGCAGCGTTCCCTGCGCCGGACACATCACGCACCTCTGTCCAGACAGACAGTGAGATTAATAATTTAAACTAGCAGCGAAGATTAAACCAATGTGTTGAAAATGAGAGGAACCACACCAAGCCAAAAGCCAAGCCTCAGCAGGGCCCTCTGGGAATGTGTTTGTTGGTTTGATGTGTAATGTTTTTTGGGCAAAAAGAGAAAGGGGGCTCGCACCTCAGCGGGGAACTAAGTAATGGAGTGTCCCCGAAATTATACTAGCATCTTAAACATTACTCCGGATACAGTCGTCTGAAGCATGGGAAAGCAAAATAGGGTTTGTTTTATTGTTTTTGTTTATTCGCTCCGGCCACTACTCAGTGAAGCAGGAGAGGGAAAGGGCCCCCTGACGTGGCTTCACTTTGCAGCTCCGAGTCACTTTGTGTGGAGCCGTGGGGGCCCGCGGTGCGTGTTCAGTCAACCTGCTGGAGCAGAAACACAAGACAAAATCAGGGCGATGAGTCTCGGATGGATCGGTATCAGGGAGGGACAAAAGCAGCTGCAGCGGAGCCCCCGCTGGAGGAGAAAGGAGAGAAAATGGATGGATGGATGGATGGTGTGCTTTGAATGTTGAAGGGGTGCAAAAAAGGGCCATGAATTAGTAAAGTGGAAAAGTAGTTAATCGTGTTCAGGAGCTGGTTCTCAACATGGGGATAACAGGAGGAGAGGAGCGGAGGAGCAGGTAGGAGAGTTAAAGAACTCCATTTGGAGAATACTAGAGGGAGTACACTCCTTTAATGTCCCCTATCACAGGTTCAGTACACAGAGTTAAAGTAAGAATCCGTAAAATAATTTTGTTATATGTTTTTATTTTGCACTTGTTTTTTTTTAGCTGGCACTTATACCGTATATTCTATCAGAAACAGCTATTCAGTGTATTTGCGTTATGTATGTGTCCTCGAAACGCCGTTTCCATTGTTGGTGGCGGGATCCGCCTTTCCAAGCAGGAAGACAAAGATTGGGCGTGACCATGAAGTGAAAGGCTAGAAGACAAACTTTCGAGAAAAGAAAGCGACTGCCTCGGAGCCGAGACCAGTTCAAACGAGGATTTAAAAATAAATAAATAAATAAACAAGCGTTGGAATGGAATTCTGGGACTTGTGGTTTCATCCGCGCAACACAGAGGATCTGACGGAGTTCCACTTTAAATGCTGCCAGAAAATAAAATAACATTTATTTTTACCGTTTGGAGGATTGTTACTATTCACTCTCTACCCTTTCCAGTTTATTTTTTAATAATATATATTTTTTTCAGTCAATACATTTTCAATTAATTTAACATCGAGAAAATTCCAAAGGATCCAATATGCGGGAAAGCCAATTGGGCAGCAGTGGTGCAATGACATGAAGTGGTTCCATATTGTGTCGGCGCTCCTGTCCCTGCACTGGTCAAATGTCCTGTCTATAGATTATGATCTCCAGTCACAGTGTCCCCCAACCCAGTCCGTGTTACACACTGGATCCAGTTCACTACACGGAGCTCTGGTTGTTGTAAAACCAGCTGCCACAGCCTCGGGGAAGCTATTTCATCCTGCTGAAAAGGAGAGATAAAGAGGAAAAAGAGGAGTGGAGGCGAAAGGGAGAGAGAGGCTCGTTGCCGCCCAAAGGGGCGTGCTTATCAAAACGGGAGATAAATGTTTTGTTTTCTTAACTCCGCCACCTGGGAATAGTAATATTCCTAATTATTTTCTAAGAGCAAACATGGCGATCTAATGAAGAAGGGCTCTGACTCGGTGCCATTTGATAATGCTAACAACCCTGGTCCTAATCGCAGTCTGGAGACCAGGTTTCACAGTCGGTGTAATTGCCGCCTGTAATGAGTTTGCCGTGAATCTGGTGCGAGAACGGGAAGAAACATTGTGAGACGGTACGGAGACACATTTAGTCGCCATTCGCACGTTACCGTCCCATCTTGACACCCAGTCTGGAGATCTACCCAATGACCTGACGGAGGGAAGCATCGCTGTGTGATTGATGAACATCTTCAGTGTTTTTTTTTTTTTATTCGGAAATTATAAATATAAATTAAAAATATAAGATATTAATCCGTTCCTTTGTTCAACCATTGCGGCCAAGAAAATACGCCCTCTCCCGATTCAGGGGGGCCTCCCTGAAAGCGGTCTCACCTACTCAGCATGGATGCAGTGCATGTTCTGTGCATGCACTTGGTGAGGAATGACACTTTGCTGGGCAAAAAAAAAGAATGTTCAAAGAAAGGATTTTCGATAGGAGGTAAATGTTGTTTTCACATTACTCCACAGGCGACATCATGAGACCTTTTTTTCAATGTTGTCGGGCTTTGGTTCATTCTGGCATCAGATGCTTTCCATCTTTACTGTCCTCCAACCCAAAAGGTATTTAGTAAGAATCAGCATTCTGCGTACCTTGTCCCGAACGTTTCGGGTGGTTTGATTTTGGACAGCGTTGGTCCATCAACACAACATCCCCCTCCCCCATACCGCCGCCATTAAAATCCCACCCCCTAGGCGCGGACAAGGCGTAATACCTTATCTAATTAAGTTTCAGAGATGCATTTTCATTTGTTAATCACTAAAGTGCTTCCAGGATAACCTGATATCCAAAGGTCTGGTCCCAGTAGCCCCAAATGTCAAAATGCAATTATATGCATGATTAGCCTGACCCGTTTCTCGAGTCCCCCACCGGCCCCGTGCCGCCGGAGAAGCTGACAACTGCCGGCGTGTTTATTTTGATGAGATTAGGTGTGGAGGCGGCCCCGGCCATGTGCGGCAGGGCACGGCACCCCCATCTGGCTGACGGCGGAACTGACAGCACACCGCCAGCCAGCGAGCGCCGAGCGGGCGGGTGAGGGATGATGGGGGATTGGGGTGGTGGGAGGGGGTGGAGCGGTGTTGGGAACTCAGGTGGAGACGAGCGATAATCTCTCAATCTGCGAGTTCACCCTCAGGATACATCGAATGAGGGGAGGCGGGGGGGGTGGGGGAGGGAACGAAAAGGCGGGAGGAAATATATAAATAAAGGTAAAACAATTTATGCTGCTTAAAGGATAATATGATCAGGAATTATTAATCAAATCATCTTGATCTGGGGCGAGCTTTACTTTGTGGTGTTTAGCGGAGCGGCAATCCCCTCTAATCTGATTGTGTGGAGATAAGGCAGCTTTAGCCCCTCCATTGTAGGCCTACTACGCTGATTAAAGGGGGCAGGAGGCTGAACAGGAGCACCCTGTTCTGTGGCGCTGTGGAAAGCAGGTGAACACACACACACACACACACACACACACACACACACACACACAGACAGACAGACACACTTATATACACACAAACACACACCGAAATCCAAATAGTCATACAGAAAGACATGCACCAAGATATAAAAACCCATATAAGTTGAACTTGATTTAAGATCGATCCGAGGTACAGCCCGTTTGGAGAATAAAAAACAAACTTCAAGTGGTATCCCGACCTAAATGTTTAAAAAAAAAACCAACAACAACAGTGATACTATGAAAACACAGACCCACATATAACTCTCTCTCGCTCTCTTTTCGAACAAATAAATACACGCTTCCCCCAACCCCGTCCATCCATATCAAAACTTTTCCCACGGATGGCGTGGCGTACGCTTCTTTCCCTGTGAAGTAGGACGTCTCATCTTAATTGGGCGCGGCTCTGCGTTTGGAGTTTAATGGAATTAAAAAGGAAAAATATCTGAGGAAGTGCGCGTTTTGACAAAGGCTGCGGGGCTGCTACGTATGGAGCCCATGTGTCTCTGGAGAGCGCCGCCTTGTCCCCTGGTAGCCCATTAGAGAGAGCCGGGCCCCCTGTACACCACCACCACCCACCACCGCCGCTACACCCCCACATACCTCCCACCCACCGCCCGCCGCACAGCTCCCCATGCTGGGGGAAAGCCAGCCGCAAAAAGCGGAATATTCATGTTGCACAAGCCAAATGTGTACGCACACGTTTAGAGACTCACACACATGCACACACACACACACACACACACACACACACACAAACAAAGAACTACACAGGCACAAACAGTTGTATAATACACACACTGCGCCAGCCACTTTGTCTGGTGCATTTAGAACCAAACACACAAACACGAAAAGTCAGTGCACACAATTTATTTTCCACTGTTTATTCTTTGTTTGTTGATTTTTTTAACACAAGACAATTTTAGTGAGGTTTAAATATTTTCACTTATTTGTTTTTTATTCACTTTTATAATTTTAATAATTCAGTAATTCGATTTTTTTTTATAATATACATATTTCTATATTATAGCAGAATATTGGGAAATCAGAATCCCTGCCCTGTTATAGGATTTATTCCCCAATGTGTTGCTTTAGATTGATGGTTTTAAAGTATTTCACGCCGTCATGTAACGGGGCAACAGAAAAGTCTTAAAGAGGCGTCCAAAGGCCAACGGGTGCTTTGCAGTTTAACTTCGGGACAGGAAAAGACGACAATTGACCCGTGACCGGAGCCATTTTCTTCTGGTTTGCCGAAGACCACCTGGAAAAGCAACGAGCGGCAGTTTACTTAAGGTCGAAGCCTCTCAGCGATCCAACACGAACCCCTGTGTGTGTGTGTGTGTGTGTGTGTGTGTGTGTGTGTGTGTGTGTGTGTGTGTGTGTGTGTGTGCGCATGTGCGTGTGCGTGCGTGTGTGTGCGTGTGTGTTGTGCGTGCGTGTGTGTGCGCATCGATAGGTGGGAAGCTGCAAAACCAATCCAGGGCAAGTCAAGTGGGTTTGGCCGCAGCTTGCGCACGCTCTTCCACCGCTGCACTGTTTGCTCTGACTCCGATAGTAATTTGGAGGAAATTTCAAAGCTTGTTTATTCTTCCAGCTGTGTGCTGCGTGTGTCCTCCCTGCAGGATGAGGGCGGAAGGACGGGAGCTGCAGAATAGGACGACAGCAGAGGGATCAAAAGAGGAAGTTTGCGTTAATCCGTATTTTTACAAGCATTTTCAGTGGGTAGATAGGATAAATGGACGCAGGATAATGATATATTTTTCAACATCGCATGTGTATAGTTTCCAAGGTGAAGTACGTTCATAGAGTTGTTCATAGAGACAAACTTAAATTGAAATCCATGAGATTGCCCTGGAATTTCATTCTGAAACTGCAAATATTATTTCTGTTTTCAGTTTTTCAGGTTTTTTGCTATTTTATTGTATGACAGCAGTTAAGGTGGAAATCCCTACGACCATCTGAGTTGGGTGGATTACACTAAGTCCCAGAATTCCATTGAAAATGGAAAAAAAAAAAAAAAAAAAAAAGGGAAATTCAACATCTGAGTTTATCTATTCTCAAAAGTTTGACTTGATTTTTTTTTTTTATTCCTTGGTCACTTGGACCACAGCTAGTTAGGCTGCTTTACCAAATTCACCGTGGCTGCTTTTTTTTTTTGCAACAGCCCGATCTTTGCATTCTTGGCGGGAAAGTTGGACCCCGCCACCAACAGCATATGGAGGCGCACATGCATAACACAACTACGTTGAATGGCTGTTTCTTTTACAGTGCCAACTAAAAGAGTATAAAATATGGGATTTTTTGAACAAAATCATCTCACGGATTACCACTTTAAGTTTTACTGCATAAATATATGAATCAGGTTTAAGTATAAAAGATATTTGAGTGGAGTTTGGTGTCACTAATACAAACAGGATATATCTACAGACAATGGCATTTGCAATTATTCCCACTGTTTATGTTTTTTTTATTTTCTATTTTTTCTCTCATCTTTTGCCGTTATTAATTCACGCTCATCCCTGTGATCCTGCTTTGTTAAGCATCGCTCTGTGAGAATTATTGATTTGAGACGTACCCCGGTACCTGCCCGAAAATCATGAAATTCAGATCAGTGGTCGTCATCTGCTCGGGCCCCGTCCCCGGGGCTCCGTGGTGACTTGATGTTTATTCACAGTGTTGGCAGTGCCAGCGGAGCCGGGGGCCGGGGCAACCATGCTCTGACTGCGACCTCATGTTCCATTCTGTTTCTCCATCCTCCCAGGTCAACACTCCGCTCCACTTCCAACAAC
>NC_137190.1:10337861-10362861 GCF_960531495.2 Zeus faber | reverse complement strand
GTGGAAAGAAAAAAAGTAAACGTCGTATATTTTTGATACTTTTTTCAGAATCTGAATGAGTTTAATCTGCAGGTACATTCACATGTAGAAGTAATTTTCCATGGTCAGTTATCTGTATTCACAATGAATTTACCAAAGTTGTGTTTTTTTTAATTGAAAACACTTAATTTGTGTTTAAAATGTGTTTGAAGCATATAAAACATACATTCTTTATGTATTCTTGGTTACTTTTGACGACCAAAACAAAGCACTTTTAACACTAAATACAGCTTAAGTTAACCTTTAGCTTCACTACTTGAAGAACGCACACTTCAAGTATCCTCACAAATGGGTAGAAATGTACTTTTAACACAGTTTATATATTCGATACGACACGACTTTCAGAATTGAAACGTGTACTGCTTTTCACCCCGGGAGGCTTAATCGCAGCATCCCTCTACCTCTTCTCCTTCTTCTCCGCTTTTGTTTCTTCTTCCAGAACGAGTGTGTCATCGTTTAAAAATAATAATGTTTAAAAATAATAATGTTTAAAAATAATAATGTTTAAAAATCCCCACGTTAAGAGAGTCCGTAGAGGGACATACATACATTGTTCCTTGCCCCCATATTTCCAATGCAAACTTTTTTTTTTAGCGAGCATTTTATCAATCAAGTATCTGCACCACTCGCCCGTTTGATATCCATGTAATCACTGCACGTACAGTAAATATCACATCACTGATGTTTAAAAGTGTCTTCCAGGGGGTATTTATCAGTCAGTGGCATCTGTGAATACAAATGATTTGACGTTGCATTTAAGGATTTACACGGGGAACACGATGCAAAAACCCAACGAGATGATCATCATTTTTTTTACACGATGAGCAAGTGAATCCAGACACATTCCATCTCCGAAGAGCATTTGAAAAGTTCACTGTGGAAACACGTTTTCCTCTGCTGGTGTTTTCATCTCTGTCGTCCTTTTATCTGCGACTCACGTGTCGTGCGGAGAGAGAGAGAGAGGCAACCCGAGCGGCGGCGACAGCTTTTTCCTTACTTATTAATGTTTGTTAACGAATTACTTGTAAATTATTATCTTAGAAAATCCCAAATTAATGAGCGCTCATATATTTATAACGTGTTTACGCCACCGTGTTTACTGGAAAGCAAACAAGCCCCGAGAATAAAGCCAGCCGTACAGTTTTAAATGAGGCTGGTTTGTTTGTGCTGAATATCTACAAATTATCTTTTAAACAAGGCGTCGGTGGAAGTTCTCACAAGTCACTCCAGGAAAGAAGGAGAAAGGGGACACGTGGGAACGTTCCTCGAGTGCCACTAATGAAGGGGGGGTGGGAGACAACAAACATGGATTTTCTTTTTTTTATTTCCCTTATTTATTTATTTGAATTCTCTTGGCCTTCGTTTTGTTTGATATAAGATGTTCCCTCCCGTGGCCCCGGCGTGGAAGAGGAGGCTATAAAAAGATCGGCTCACGGCGGCCTCGTCTTTAGTTTGCCTGTCGGAGAAGCGCCGGCGCTGACGCGGTGACGCGCCGTCTCCGGGGGGGGCGAGAGGGACGGAGCCTCGTCCTCGTCCCTCGTGCTTCACCCCTCGCCTATCGTCACTCGTCCCTTGCCCCTCGTACTTTGTCCCTCACCCCCCGTCTTTCGCCCCTCGTCCCTCGTCTATCGTCCATTGCCCCTTGTCCCTCGTACTTCAGCCCTTGTCCCTCGCCGCTCACCCCTGGCCCGCCGTCTATCCTCCCTTGTCCCTCGTCTATCATCCCTCGTCCCTTGCCCCTTGTCCCTCGCCCCTCGTACTTCACCACTTGTCCCTCGCCCCTAGCCCTTCGTCTATCGCCCCTCGCCCCTCGTCCCTCGTCCTTCGTACCTCGTCCCTCGTCCCTCGTACCTCGTACCTCGTACCTTGTACCCGCTCTTGGACTTTCTTTCACTGTCCCCTTGTTTATCTGCTCTCCATCCCCCAACCGTGGGGGTTACAGAGGTGTAGACGATGTAGTTTCTCTCACTCTCTCGCTTTTATTTTTTGAATTTTTTAAAGTATTTTATTGGTAAGGTTCCGACCCGGATTATATACTAATTATATACTTATATATTATATACACTATACACTAGTGTAAATTTCCAGTAAGAAAAAAGCAATTGCTTCAGAGATAAGACAGATAGATAGACAGATAGATAGATGATAGATAGATAGATCGATAGATAGATAGATAGATAGATAGATAGATAGATAGATAGATAGATAGATAGATAGATGATAGATAGATAGATAGATAGATAGAAATTTAGCAACAAAACGGATATTTGAGTAACAGTCTAAAAACATAGACATACAAACACAACCAAGCCTCATCGTAAGAACGTGTGTGTGTGTGTGTGTGTGCGTGCGCGTGTGTTTTTGCGCGTGTGTGTGTGTGTGTGTGTGTGTGTGTGTGTGTGCGTTTGCGTGCATGTGCGCGTGCGTGAACCAACAAACGAGAGGGTGAACAGGTAACAGTGGGTGTTTGCTCTCTCTCCGTCACGAGGGAC
The DNA here is from genome assembly GCF_960531495.2 of Zeus faber. Lineage (NCBI taxonomy): Eukaryota > Metazoa > Chordata > Actinopteri > Zeiformes > Zeidae > Zeus > Zeus faber. Next base: position 10,360,330 of record NC_137190.1, on the reverse strand, counting down.
GGATTCATCTTCAATCCACTAAATCCCCATTTTTTTCAGTTATCATATCCTTCTCTAGTTACATTGATGAGGTTGGATCGCATCTCTCCGTTCCCTCCGTTCGCTGACCACTCTGTTGATTATCTCGCCCCGGTCGCCATCGTCGTCGTTGTCGTCGTCGTCGTCGTTTTCCTCGCCGTCGTCGCCGTCGTCGTCGTCGTCGTCGTCGTCGTCGACGTCGACGTCGTCGTCGTCGCCGTCGTCGTCGTCGCCGTCGTCGTCCCCCTCCTTTCCTCCCTCCCTTCTCTTTGGCGATCATTTTAATTAAGACTTTTCCTCTAATCTTCGCTCCTTCTGTCCTCGCCTGGTTCCCCTTCCCTTCCCAGACTCCACGGATCAATCAAAGACCGACCCGTCCGTCCGTCCATCCGTCCCCCCGCCCCCCCTCCCCCCATCCCCGTCCTCTCTTCCTTTCCCCGCATCCTCTTCCGCCGTCCCCACTTCTCCCCGCTCCGCTCCGCTCATCCCTCTTCTCTCCTCCCCATCGCTCCGTCAATCAGCCCAAGAGCTTCCCCCCCTGCGCCGCCACCTCGTCCGCCGTGGGGAAAAGGTCCCGCTGATTAGAACAGGCCTCTTACCGAGAGCCATCCATCATCATCCAACCTCCCGGTTCCTCCTTCCCCCCTCTGATCACACACGCACACACACACACACACACACACACACACACACACACACACACACACACACACACACACACGCTCCTTTTGATCATGCACATACACACACGCCCCCACACACAAAGGACTTTGGAAACAATTCTCATTGATTGAATCAGGATTAATTAGCTATGAGGTAATCATTGGCTGGAAACACGACTATGTCAGCGGAGTTGACATTTAGTCAACAGGAGAGAGACGGAGGGCGGAGGGAGGGAGGGCGGGAGGGAGGGAGGTGGGGTATCGCTGCCGTTCCAAGGAGCCGGGATGCGCCCGCACTCGGCAGGCGGAAGAGAGGGAACGCGGAGTGACGGGAGTGACTGGCGGGCCTGACGGAGGCCTGTTTGCTGGTGTCGCCGGCGCTGGCGGCTTTGTTAACAAGTCCCAGCAGATGAGAGGGATTATTTTATTCCCCGGCACCGAGGACGCTACCGAACAGACAGGCCTCCATTAGCGCCGGGTCTCCGGGAGCCCCGCGGCGGCGTCTCGCGGAAGCAATCATCCCATACGGAGGAGGCGCCGCGCGCAGTGTACGTGCTGTGCCGTGCGTTGGATTTTGCTTCGTGTTATTGACGTTGCATCCCAACGAGCCGGGTTCATTGAGATAATAATCGACTGTAATGGCGGAAAAGATGAGTTTTTCGCCGTATTGACCGTTACCATGGTCTGCATGGTCGGCGCACTCTCTTGTACTGTGACTGTGCAAACCCACATAGAATGTGAAAGGACGTTGAGGTTTCTGTTGTTTTTATAAAAATCCCAGTTCTCTATCCCCTTTAATGTCCACGTTAAATCAGAGAGGGAGAGACTGTATATCGGTGCGTGCACTCATAGACCAAAGCTACTTCTGTTTTTGAGTCATTGTAATTTGCTGATGCTTGAAGTGGTAATGTGTCCAATTGCCCGTGTTGGGTGGATTACACCACTATTCCCAGAATTCAATTTGAAACCTCAATGTTGTTGTTTTTTTTGTTATTGTTGTTTTTTTGTTTTTTGTTTACCCTCGACTCTGCTCCTAGTCGCTTTCTTTTCTCGGAAGTGTCCCTTTGTATGTATGTATGTATGTCACATTCAAGTTTTCCCCAATCAGTGCATTTTTCCCCGGGAAAGGCGGACCCCGCCACTCACAATGGATTTTAGTGTAGGACATGCGTAACGGAAACACGTTGCATGGCTCTTCCTTTTAAAGGTGCAGCTAAATTAAGTATCAAATATGGGATTTTTTATTTTTTTATTTTTTACAAAATAGTCTCACAGACAGCCCCTTTAAAGGACAAATACAAAGAGGTACAGGCACTCGGTTCAGTCCGTGTATCTGAAGGGTTTCTTCTCGTCGTGACAGTGCCATGAATTCAAAATGACTTCCAAACCACACTTTTCTAAAATTAGCCGTATTCATAGATCTCTGCCCCCTGTGCTTAGCATGTTTCCATGGCGGAACATGCTTACCGGCGGTGTAGGAAGCATGCTAACACAAAAGTGTGGCGAGCTAATTATGTCGCTGTCAATTATTCATCTGTGACTCAGGTTCACTTGCACAGAGAGAGAGACACAGTTTCCTGTTCGCCCTGTTTGTCTTCAAGGCATGCTCATAGGTAAGTCATATGCATCAATATTTAATAGTTAATTATGACAGCAAAGCCTGTGACTTCAATATCACCGGAGAGGTGGCCGCGGCTCCCCGACTCGTCTTATTGGGTGACCCGACGTGCGGAGCGACCGGATGAATGATTAAAGACCGGAGACGGGGGCGGGGAGTAGCCGGGGCGCTCCTCACCCCCCAAAACCACAGAGTTATTCGCGGCCCGCGCGCAAACGGCCTTGAGAATGCAGAGCCACGCGCCGAGGCCTCGTTCCGCGTTCCAGTGACACCGCGGAGCATATGCACCGGCGGGCGCGGGGTGCGCGCGCGGCCGCAGACAGGTCCGCTCTCCGGACGCCCCTCTTCCAGGTGCTCCGGCCGCCGTTTTACACCCTCCGACAGATTTCGCCGCCGTCACTCGACGACGCGCCAGCGCAACATGGCGACGAGAGATTGGGCGTGAGCTCCTCCACGGTGTGGAGGGGGGGCTGATACTTCCGAGGGACGTCCTCATTTCTTAAGCGACTCAAAGCGCTTTCACATCAAAACAGTTGTGTGGATGAATTATGAAGCGTGCAAATGACAGAGTAGACTACAGCTATTGAAATCTTGCCATTTGCAAAGTTTGTAAAATTCTTACCCGCTCTATGATCGGAGAGTAGTGTTCCTGAAAGTATTACAACTTTAAGTTCCCGCCGTTATATCATTATTCAACAGTTGGGATGGTAAGGGTTTGTGCATTGCTGTAAAAAGCTGAAAAAAAAAATATATATATATACAGAGAATAGTGAAAGTTATAAAAACGAAAATAGCCCCTAACCCTCATGAAAATACTCAGATAGCCAAACAAACAAAGAGCCGAATATTAAACAAAACAGAAGCCACACATATACAGACACAGAATATACAAAATGTCATTCCCTGCACAGGATCGCTTCAGTTAAACATTGATATTCGTCAAGGACAGCATGGCATAATGCAAGATGAACTTTGGCACATCTAGCTCATCTAGCCCAAAAAAAAAAATTTGATTGAAAAGCGATATGTTGACTTTTTTATTTTTTCAGGAAAATCCATTATGAGATTGTCATCTTAAGTTCTTTTTATCTCGCCCGCTTCTCGGGCGTTATCGTGGGTTTTTGTGAAGGGGCCATGTTAGTTTAGTCCCGCCTCTGGGACTAATTACCTAATGAAGGCATTAGAGGGGTGTTAGGGGTCACGTTGGTGGGTGATTATGTGTGTGTGTGTGTGTGTGTGTGTGTTTGTGTGTGCATGTGTGTGTGTGCGTGTGTGTGTGTGTGTGTGTGTGTGTGTGTGTGTGCGTGTGTGTGTGTGTGTGTGTGTGTGTGTGTGTGTGTGTGTGTGTGCGTCTGTGTGTGGTGCAGGTGGTAGCCCCCGAGATAGAAGGACCCCCAGGGAGACATAGAGAGGGACAGAGGAGGCTCCATGGTCCTTGGTGGGCCCAGTCAAAGACTGCTTGGACTGTGATGGATACCCTGCCCCAGGGAGAAGGGCTACAAGATCAGTGGGCCATGAACACACACACACACACACACACACACACACACACACACACACACACACACACACACACACATATATAAAATGCAAAGCAAAATTCAAGCTCCAGACCCTGAACAGACACAGTGAGGTGGAAATGCAATGTTTGGCTTGATGATGCGTGACATCTGTAATGCATTCTAATTCTCCCCATCGGAGCCCCAGTGTTTAGGAATGATTGATGATGTTGTTTCAACGTCTCAGTAAACACAGCTTAGTAAATGAAGACCACATCGGATCCTTTCCGATGGAGACACCATTTCAATGATGCATATTGGAAATGACAGCACCCTCAGACGTAAACCTTTTTTTCTTCTTTATTTTGTTTGTTTTGTTTTAAGATGAATTTTTGACAATTCCCAGACCCCCCCCCCCCACCACCACCGCTGCCCTCCCAGATTTCTTGGTTCTTTGTTTTTTCATGTGTCGGCGTGAAATAGCACATTAGCTAATTTGTCATGAAATGGTTTGATATTTTATTCCATGTATTTGTCTCTATTTTCTGGGTATGTGTGTTTGTGTGTGTTTATCCATATTCATGTCTATGTCTATGCTTGTGTGTGTGCGTGCATGTGTGTTTTAGTGTGTGTGTGTGTGTGTGTGTGTGTGTTTTAGTGTGTGTGTGTGTGTGTGTGCGTGTGTGTGTGTGTTTTAGTGTGTGTATGTGTGTGTGTGTGTGTGTGTGTGTGTGTGTGTGTGTGTGTGTGTGTTCACAAAACTGAATCCCTAAAAGTACAGCAGAATGTCTTTGCAGTGAAAGGAATCATTGCAGCGTGTTTTCCAGGCAGCGTCGCTGCAGATGCGGTGGAACCAACACGACTATTAGCGTTGCTTGGCCCCCGAACATACGCTTCATCATTTACAGTAAAACCTTAATCATCCGTGCAACCAGCTGACCACTATTCCAGCCAAAGGGGATATTTTATTTTCGGCAGTTGCCATTTAATGGCGCGGTATTACTGAAACCGTGTGCGTAGACGCCTGATAATATTAGGAGAGGTGACATGGCACAGTCCATTAGCACCAGAACACACTGTACAGCCGGGTGTGTGCCAAGCAGGAAAGGGAGTGTGCCGGCTTGCATGTGTGTGTGTGCATAAGCATGTGTGTGTGTGTGTGTGTGTGTGTGTGTGTGTGTGTGTGTGTGTGTGTGTGTGTGTGTGCGTGCCTGCGTGCGTGTGCCTGCGTGCGTGTGCGTTTGTGTGTGTGTGTGTGTGTGTGTGTGTGCCCATGCATGCGTTGGCTTTTGTGTCTTTCTGCATATGAGCTCTTTGTTGGAACCCCCAACCATCCCACATGAGCAGCCGGCAGGATCCTCTCGCTGTCGAACACTGTCAAAAAATTTGACTGCACATTTGTTTGCTAAAGTCGTGGCGCATTCCCCTCATTTTGGTGAGAAACTCTTGTGTTGTTCGGCAGCGATGTCCCGTGTGATGCCTCCTCCCCGCGCCGCGTGTGTATCTGTTTTATCAGAAAACACAGCCTGTGTGCACAGTGCTGCCGTGCAGGGAGTGTGTTGATATATCACGCACAGGACATAATTTAACATACAGTGGGGCCCACTGCGGCGAGGTTCTGGGACGCTGTGGGGAAGGGAGTGTGTGTGTGTGTGTGTGTGTGTGTGTGTGTGTGTGTGTGTGTGTGTGTGTGTGTGTGTGTGTACCCCCACATCCCCGCACACACACACACACACACACACACACACACACACACACACACACACACACACAGACGCACACCACATACTACGTAGAATTGGATGACATCAGACGGCGTTGCGAGTCTTCTCCAGAGGGGAAGCATCACCTCACGGGAGCCTGAGGAGAAGATGTACTGGGAGCGGTGGGAATAGGAAGAGGTGGAGCAGCATATGATGCACTCCAACCCTTTGTATCGGAGGAAGTGTTGATATAGGCTCAATTCAATATAAAATTCATGAATTAATTTCACATAAATGTATGAATCCATAATTTTTTTCACAAATTACTTTAGTTTATTTTATCTATTGATGTATTTATTTATTTTATTATTATTTTATTATTATTATTATTATTATTATTTAAATTATAAATAATAACAAATATTCATGTATTTATTTATTTTCTTTCTTTATTTTATATTATTTTTGCATGATTAATAATACATTTTAAAAATATATTTTTATGTATTTATTTTTTAATGATTTCTGCATACAAGCCCTAGCCATGGCTGAACAGATCAGCAACTAAAATTGGCTGTAAAATACAGCAGCTCCTTCCTATATTTAAGTCAATTAAATAACTTTTTTCATTTGTATTTGTTTTGTTTGTTTGCATGAACCTCACATTCCTGCTGGCATACTGATGCGGTATGCCAGACACACAGACACACACACACACACAGAGGAACACTCCGAACCATTATCACCGCTGCACAGTTTGAGGCAGAGCGGCTCGGCAACATGTGCCAAAAAATGGAAGCTGCGAGGAAGAGCAATAGTTTTTTGTTTTTTTTACGGGGTGTACAAACCCGAGACAGCTCGGAAAATCAACACTTGCCAGCCACTGGGACATTTTTCAGCTACAAAGGTTTACAGACTAACAAATTAAAGGAATAGAGGATGACAATGTGACTACAGATGTTTGCCTTTAGTGTCAATCCTTGGCACAAGCCCAAAATGAAGAAACCAGGGGGAAAAAAAAAATAAAAAATCACTACATGAAAGTTGAGGTTTCGAAGAACAGTGGGTAGCTTATTAAATCTGCTTTGATCCGGCTGTCTTTGATATCCACGCTCTCATAAAGAATTCACTTTCAGCAGTAAATATAGGTAGTTCAGAGAGACACTGTGACACACACCCCTCATTGCCGCCCGGTCTCTGTAAATTATACACAACCTGGAAAAAAAAAATTGCAGGTAGCATTTTGAAAAAAAAAAAAAAAAGGCAACTTACACCTAAAAAGTGGAGGCAGACGACTCTGAGTTCCTCGGTTTTCAATTGGAGCGCGGCGAAGGCGTGTGGAGGAAGCGACGCCATGGTGCCGCCTCAGATGAGGAGTTATGTTGCAGGGGTGGTGGCGGTGGGAAAGTCACACAGATCGTGGATCGGATGCACGTCACAAAATAATGACGTCGTGTCGTCAGGAGTTAGAGACGACTCTACTTTACTTTTTTCTTTCTTATTTTTATTTTGACGTGGTCGACAGACTTTGTAACTCCGTGAAGCCGTTCTATAGAAGGAGGCCTGACGATCTGAAACGGGTGCGCCCGGAGAAGCCCGTTTTTAAATCCCACTTTTAACCTGTTACATCTGTGATTTTATTATGTCTTTTTTTTTTCGATGCTTTTATTCTTCTTTGCTTTGACATTATGTCATTTATTTTACCTCATGTGAAGCTATACAAAAACACTTGCATTATGATAAAATTATGTAAAAAGCATTTGATTTAAATATAAATAAACAAGCAAACGCATACCGATATTTATAGATGGATATATGAACAAATAAGGCAGTTGGAGGGCGGCCTCTCTCAAGAAACGCCTCCTAAATACCAACTCAACAACTCAAACAAAAGAGCTAAAGTGCTGCAGCGTCCACTAAAGTTTGTTGCCAGGTCAAGTGGAAGTCAGCCGCAAGTTTACATGACAGTGTTTGTGCTTCGGAGCGTGCACCTGACTTGACGTTACTTGAGAAATGTTTTTGATGGTTTTGGCAGAAGACGGAAAGCGCCCGGTGCCGGTGACCTTTTGACCCCCCCGGTTGCCATGACACCGTGTCCATTTGTAATTGTCTTCGCTTTCTGGGGTGAAAGTAATGAGCAGCATCTATCAGAGGCCCTGGCATCCCATCATAACCCCCCGTTTCCCCCGCCCCATCCCAAGCTGGACCTGGCAGTGCCACCTCCGCCGTGCACGCCGGGGCCGCCGGGGGCACAGGGGGCAACGGGGGCACCGGGGCCCCAGGCCTGTTTGTTTTGCCCTGCTCACAGAGTGACACCGTGCCACCGACCCCTGCCCGACCTTTCACCCCTCCCTTATGCTGGTTGCCATGGCGGCCGGGCGAGATGGCTCAATAACACACAGATGAATAATTATGCGCACATGCACACGTAGACACACGCACACACCGGCACACACACACACACACACACAACACACACACACACACACACACACACACACAACACACACACACACACACACACACACACACACACTCCAACACTTCCACAAACTGTAATCCTGACCCTCCCCCCTCTCTTCCCCCCTCTCTCTCTTTTCCTTTCTTCCACTTCCACCTCCTCTTGCGTTTGATCGATAGCGGAGTTCTTGTTGACATTTGTTGGGTTTTTTGTTGCGGGGAAAAAAACAAACAACAAACAAGCTTCCCACAAACACAAATTTAACTCTTTGTGCCGCCGGGCTGAAAGTTGTCTTAATTGGAAACCGTAATCCCCGCCCCTCCTTCCAGCGTCCTCATTAAAAAAAAAAAAAAAGAAAAGAAAAAGGAGCGCGGGCCTACTTTACTTTTGAACAGCCAGTAAGAAGAATTGATTAGAGAGACGACGCCCGGCGTGATATCCATTTCTATCATTGTTCTGCGCCGGCTCAATGAGGCGGGCGTTTCCACTGTGCATTCCAATTACCCCGGCGCAGATCAAGAAAGGTGCCAGATTAACTAGAGAAACCTTGCTAACACAAAGAGAATTCCTAACTTAACAAGATGTCATTTCTCATTGATAACCCCCTCCCCCCCGTCAGAATGCTGTGCCGCTCGCCTCTTTTTTTTTTTTTTTCCACCCCCCTGAATAATTACCAGGCCCCGGATTTGGAAACGCGTACACACAGAGAGACTTCAGGAGTCGTTAGATACAGTATGCAATGCTCTGTTTAATATTTCACATATTTCCTTTTTCAGTCGAGCCTATGAATATTTGTAATGGATCCTTTCAACTTCCTTTTTACAGGCTATTGCTCAAAAAAAAAACCCCAAAAAACCATAAGAAGTAAAGTAGGGAAAGTTGGGAGTCCAGAGGCCAAACAACGTCATGTGTAGCCCAAAGCAGAACTTCTCACGACATATACTTTATTGATTATGATAATAATAATAATAATAATAATAATAATAATAATAATAATAATCATTCACATCCTCAACCTCATCATCATCATCTTCATCATCATCATCATCATCATTATCATCATCATCATCTTTATTTATCAAGCACTTACGCACCAAACTATGTTAAGTGCTGCACAGAGAACATATCCATATATTTCAGACCTCTTACATTTTCTAACTTTTATTTTTATAACTAAGACCCCAACTCACACTAACCACTCGTACTTTGCAATTCAGACTTTTCCTTTGTTCCAGGATTATCGTTGTCCTCGCTGTAACGTCCACTGTATTGTAGCGGTAGTTGTTGTTTTTTCGGTGACCGGAGGGGGTCTTTGAGGCATGCTAGTCCAGACCTCTAATGGGATCCAAGGGCCCAATCGGAGAAAAAATAAATAAAAAAATCAACCTTATTAGAATCATTTATTATTCTTTGCATTGCTCACTGGCGATTTGGTTCCCTGAACGTCCCGCTGGCGTACAGACAAGGGTAAGTGTGACCATTTCGGCTTCAGCAGCCACAATTAAAACGAGGAGGAAGGGCCCTTATGGTAATGACCGTCACCCCTTTCCTCTGTTCTAAACGACATTGCATTTTTCTCTCCTCAATTTAGGATTTGAAATAGATTAGTTTTCATGAATAATGTCTTTTTAGTAATGGAAACACTTTAGGAAGAGGACACCGGCTGAAAACACACACACACACACACACACACACACACACACACACACACACACACACACACACACTCCCTCTATAGCACACACACACACGCACACACACACACTCCCTCTCGAGCACACACACACACCATGCTATTATCACACTCCAGGGGAAGTCTTATTAATCTTTAGATTTTTTCAGCCTTCTTTCTCATTTAGAGGCAGCTCATGAACAATTCAGCCTTTGCCTGCTAATGGTGTTTCACAGGGCTCTGTGGGATATCTTTTATACATCAATAAGGCCAATTATCTGCTTAAGTGAGAAAGCAGTGTCACCAGTGCAGCCGCGCTCCTCTCTCTGCTCGCATATACACCAGTGTTTCCCAGCCATGTCACACATTATAGCCCGGTGCGTCTCGCGCTGCCCGGCCGCAAGTTAAGGGTTTGGATTACCACTGGGCCTGCACACACACACAGTCGCAAAGCGAAGGAAAACAAGAATTATAAAGTCAAATTCGGGGTTTAATATTTTGGTTTCTTTCAATATTGTTGAATGAAAGTCTCTATTTTTAGAAGAAGAAAAAAGCAAAACTATATGTGCCTATAGTAACATACAGTGCTTGAAATAGTGAAGTTCATTAATTAACCAATTAATTAATAAATAAATTAATAAATAAATAGATAAATAAATAAATAAATAAATGTTTTTCCCCCCCCTTTTTGTCTGAATGAACATTTTCATGTGTAAACTTTCGCTACCGTACGCCCCCCATTGTCAATTTCTGACCGCCATGCACTAGAGGGTGCTCCAGCCATGTGGACCCCCCGGGGATGCCACCCTGCCCTGGCCTACCTCGCCCCGCCTTATCCCCTCCCATCCATTGTTCGACCAGGATTTTCGCAGCAGAGGCAGCCGTGCACAGCTGGCAGCATTATGGGACTAACCCCTGATGCTAAAGCTAATATGGCACTGGGCGCGGAGCGGGCATTCTGAGCCAGCTGACCAGTAGGGGGGGCGAACTGATCCAGGCGGGGATTAGTGGGTAACATGGCAGAGCTAGCCTGCTGGCGGATGCCACCAGTCTCCTTCAGCTGCTAGCACCACTAATTAGCTAAAGTCTCAGAGCTGTCTGGCATTTGTGATTTGCAATAGTGAGGGGCTGGTCATAGCCAAATTTTTCCAGTTGGGTTGGTGAGTTCCATTTCATGTGGAGGAGCCAATCGTCTTTGCTTCCCTTCCACTCCGACCACAACCTTGCCAAAGTGAGAACTTTGTGATTGAAAAGCATCAAAATGCACTGCCTTTTAACGGCGCTTATGAATCTCCCAGATATACGGCGGCTACGCCTGTGGCCCCCGATCCCGTTCCCATTTTCATCCACTTTCTAACCCCGACAGCGCTCCCGAAAACGCATCCAAATGAACGTCAGCCATCCGTCCATTCTGTCGTTCAGTCCCCTCGTTTTTTGCATGGGCCTTCTCATCTGGACATCACCAGCTGGCCAGAATGAGTTCAGGCAATATGGAGGCTGTGGAGCTCAGTTGCACTCCAAAGCCCACAGGCCTTTGTGCTCCGTTCCCACAGCAGCTCCAAACCTCTGTTTATGAACAAGAGGGATCAGACTGGGGATTATATTTATAACCACACCACCATGACCGCCGCCTCATCCATTGGAATAATCACCACTGTGCATTGAGCAGACATTTGGCTCCAGATGGACACTGGCCAACTTGGGCCCTCAGCCCAGCAGCTCTGAACTGAAATCAAAGATGGGCTCTGCCCCAGCCAACCCTGGACTGGCAAACCAGTTGTTGTAATCTAGCGGCAGAAAAAAATACCCACCCAAAAAAAAAAAAAAAAAAAAAAACAGGAACATGATGATAATGTTTCAGCTTAATCATTTGAAAGGTCAGTTTTGCTTTGTTCCCCGTCGTGCTTTGTACGGTCATTTGCAAGTGCCAGGTTTCAAATTGCCAGACCAACGTTCTAGGGGAGCGATGTGTCGGTGCCACGGCGTTTGGCAGTAACGCATGGGGCTTTGTTTTAGGGTAGATGAGTTAAAACATTTCTGCAATTTGTAATTTGGATTTAGGAGCCAAGCGGATCAAAGTGCTATGTTTTCGTCAAGTTGTTTTTTTTATCATTTGCTTCCATTTAATGCAGAGCTCGTCTCTTCCTTTTGTCTGCTAATCGTGTTTATTTAGCCTCTCCAAAAGTCCCCCACCGAAGCTTGCTTTCCGTCGAACAACGTGCCATTGGCCGTGGGTCTTTCAAAAGCTTTTGGATGAATATACTTGCTTTTTTTTTATTGCCTTTTCTGCCCCAACACTGGAAAATATGCAGCTCCAGAGGTTAGGAAGAGGGAATTTAGAGCCTCACCGCACACCCCGCCACAACAACCTGACAATGCAACTTTCCCCACAGCGAGTGACGCTGGAGACACATCCCTCTCTGGCAAATCAACAAACACGTCCTAAAAAGCCCTGTCTTCATTTGTCAAGGTCAGCTCCCGCGGTCCGGAGGTGCAGGAAAGTGCACTCCGCCGTGCCAGTTTAAACTTAGCCCACGCTGAAATACCCATTTGAGGTTTTAGGTCGGCCTTCAATGTTTTCCGCGGATCCTTTAAAATAATACCGTGGGGAGAATTAATGGGAGCTTTGGTGGTGCCGCCGAGCCACAAGAAGGTAAAAGACAAGCAAAGCTCCGGGAATTTTCACGTCACTCAAATGGCTGCGATGCCTCGGCGGCTTTGATCACCGGGACACATGTCAGAGGGCCGGGTCAGAGGTGGAAAGTCACCGCAGTAGTTGCAGCGACGACCGTCACAGTCACCCGGCAGGTTTTCACCTGCACAGGTACATAGAGTGGAATCGAAATTCATTACTTATACTTTTACTCGAGTTATTTTCTATCAAAGTGTTGTAATTTTCTATTTTTTTTATTTTGATAATTGCAAAGATTGAGATGAATCTTGAATTGTTTTATTTTTTATTTTTTAATCATTAGCGACTCTAATCAAACAGGAAGAAACCACGGGAGGGTTTTAAACATTTTTTTCAAAAACATTTTTTAATTCCGGAGACAATCAGCGCAAAGCATTACTGTCTGTGTTTCCATGAGTACAGGCAGTTTTGTGAACTGTTCAATTGTGTGCGCACAAAAAAAAAAAAAGTTTATTCATGATTTGTATTTTTCTACGTTATTTACAAATAGGTTATAGCCCATGTCAACTCAAAAAGATTATGTGAGCGCAATAAAACACAGGGCAAAAACAAGTAGAGAATTAGAGTAGGACTTTACAAAACCATTTATCAACTTTTACTTGAGTCATTTTCCGTTCCTCATCCCAACTTGTACTGAAGTAAATGATTGCTGCGGTAAAATAACTGTTACTTAAGAAAGGATTTTCAATGCTCATTCCACCTCTGGTCCGGGGTGAACCGGCCGCCATGACAATAAAGAATGAGGAAAACAGTAAAATAACATTATCTCAGTTGTCATGGACTTAGGGAGTTTGCGGTGATGTCATTTTATGGACCCACTGTTTCAATTATACATGGATTTAAAGTCAAAAGTGATCTCAGAGAATTATCAATACTTAACCTTCCACTTACTCAGAATGGGCTTTTGTTCTCGCGCTGAGCCCGAGTGTAAAAGCATTTTAAAGAGCGGACACAGGGCTTGAAAGGCAAACCTGCCGCGGATTAGATCCAAGGCCCCGGCGTAACGGCTAAATCCACCAGGATTGTCTGGCATCAGTCGGGCTGTATTTCTGACTTTCTCCATCTTTGTAGACACAAGACACATTTTGATCAGTGTCAGTCTGACAGGTGCTGCTTTGATGCCGTCCACCGGCACCGCGGCACTGGAATAAAAGGGGGTTTGATTTTTGAAAGTTCAAATCCACATTACAGTTGAAGATTTTATTCCCAGTCCCGGAATCCTCGCAGTGAAACTTACAGGTTTGGGCGTGCGTGCGTGCGTGCGTGCGTGCATGTGTGTGTATATATGTGTGCCAATGGTCTGTTCATTTAATTTGGTCCGTCTGGGAATGCAAAAGGCATGTACATGAATGCAACCCAAAGCCCAATTGTCCTGCTATAATAATGCCTGTCTAGTTTGTGTGTGTGTGTGTGTGTGTGTGTGTGTGTGTGTGTGTGTGTGTGTGTGTGTGTGTGTGTGTGTGTGTGTGTGTGTGTGTGTGTGTGTGTGAGAGAGAGATAGAGAGGGAGAGTGTGTATTTCTGTAGGGTCTCTTACCCTTCAAGAATTTACTCCTTGATATGTATACGTGTGTGTCTATGTGTGTGTGTGTGTGTGTGTGTGTGTGTGTGTGTGTGTGTGTGTGTGTGTGTGTGTGTATGTGTGTGTGTGTGTGTGTGTGTGTGTGTTTGTGTGTGTGTGTGTGCGTGTGGGGCTACATGTGCGCACATCTGTGTGTATGAGTGGCAGAGAATGGGATTGTGTTACGCCGGGGATAATCCTCCCAAAGCCATTTTGTTCTGGGCTAAATCGCTGGATATTACTCCGTCCATAAGTGATTTTAATTGGTTGTCTCATGTAACACGCACACGCCCGCCCGACGCTAATTCCACCCTGTAATTGGCTGAAAGGAGTTCCTGTGCCTGCTAAGTTCATGGCACAATAATGGTTTAGTTGGCAGTTGTGTGTACTGGTGAGTCACCAGATATTATAAGTGATCAGAGGATCAGACCGGCACAATGAGGCTCCAAACCCGACAGTCACTGTCTGGGCTCAGTGCTGCTTTGGTCCATGAAGCGCAGTGTAAATGTGTGTTTATTTTCTATTTGTGTGTCTGTTTGTATGGGGGTTTGTATTGAATTTCAAAAGACATGCACGAGTTTGCACGAGACATGCACACTTTGTCTGCCCATTGTCTATGTAACATGTATTCTATGTATTTTTCACTATGTCCAGTATGGAATAGCTCACATGCTTATTTCGACCACTTTGCATTATAATTACTATATACTATTTGTACTTATCACTTTAGCGTACCCACCTGCTCATATTGGGTTGACTAGTTAACTTAGCCAGCTGTACAAGTGCTGCTCCCTGTTCATTTCAGTTCATAGTTAGTTCTAAATTCCATTTTTGTGGAATAAGGTGTATATGCTCCCAACATGAAGTGTTCTTATCTTATAGTATCTTATCTGATCTTATATTGAAATGATACTGGCAGATATTGGTCTCTGACTACGCCTGCCTCGCCTGGTCGGGGAACATGGGTCCCCCCCCGTGAGTCCAAATCCAGTGACCATAAGCAACACAGGAGTTGTGATTTACCATGAGAAGGTTGTGATGCCGCCTCCTGCGGCGTTCTTCAAAGTTCAAAGCTCAAAGTGTTTTATTTGTCAAGTGTACAGTACAACACAAGGTCATTCGGTAGAATGAAATTCTTAGGGCATGACGGGCGACAACTACGTAGCGGGCATAAAAAGATAAACTAACAAGGCAAAGATAGGGACTTCTTACCGTACGGCTGGGTCAGCGGTGTCCGGGGTCTGGTTAGCAGAGGCCAAGGAAGCTTCCGGCAAACAGATTCACTGCGGTGAGTCTGTAGTTTGGGACGGACTTTACAGATCACGCCGCCGAATACGGCTTTTCTGTCCTAATTGGTTTGAATCCCCTGACAAACAAGTGGCAGCTCAGAGAAACTGGGGATGCAAAGTGAATGTAACCTGTCCTAGATGAACTCCTTCGTAACAAGGTTGTGATCAAATCCGCACACTTAAAATGGTCAATTCCGTTCACTAGATTTGAATATTGGGATGCTGTCTATTTATTATTTAATGACACATTTTGGATGAAGCTAGGCCCTCTGCCACAACCCTGAGGGAAACATCATTCATAATCGAGCGATGCAGCCCACATGGCATTCCTGTAGGAGTCAATGCACAACATGGATGGGAAAGTAACAAAGGAGTAATGCCTATTAACAAACCCTTCATTTCCTAACCATATCATATCAGCTTCAGTCCCTTATTTCCCACTAATCCCCTTAAGAGAGTGATGCATGCTATATAGATGTATGTCTGTGGTGCCCCGTGGCCCCAGACAGAATGCAGTCATGGGGTGAATTGTGCTGATGGCAAAGTGGAGAGCTCACACTTGACCGTCTCTCTCTCGTCCTCATCCCTCTCTACCACCTCCCTCCACCCCACCCCACCCCCACCTCCTCGACCCTCCACCCTCCACCCTCCACCATTCCTGCACATGTGCGAGTGTGTGGGCCCTGACCTTGGGAGCGGCACTGAGCTTGTCATGATGAGGCCTTGAGACAAGGCATCCGTGGCATTTGACCCCTTTGTCACTCCGTGCACCCCTAATGTTCTATTGTCATGTATCTCTCTCTCTCTCTCTCTCTCTTTCTCTCTCTCTCTCTCTGTCTCTCTCTCGCTCTCTCTCCATATCTCTCTCTCTCGCTCTCTCTCTCTCTCTCTCTCTCTCTCTCTCGCTCGCTCGCTCGCTCGCTCCCTCTCTCTCTCTCTCTCTCCCTCTCTCTCTCTCCGCCCGCTACATATTCATCTTCCACCCACTTCTCCTAGCGAGTCTCCCCCTGTCGCAGCCTTCAAACCTTTGACCCGCTAGGTAAACAAACGTATTTTCGGCCGGACCCAGACTGTGTAGGCTGCGACCATCTCCTCACGGCGGTGGTCGGGAGAGGGTAAAGCAGCTTGACAAGGTCACTGAGCTTTGTAGCTCATAATTACCCAGTCTGGGCCCGCGCTGGGCATGTCACAGCAGCTGGTTCGGCCAGGGCCTCGACGTCATAGTTAAAAGATGAACCTGCGGACGGCCAGAGTACTGAGTCCAGTCGCTAGGTCCAGAAGTCTATGTCAAGCGTGGAGCGGGAAATTCTGTCGTGTGTATTATTCACCGACTCCCACGCAGCCTACGTGACATTCCTAGACAGATCGATGCACGTTATGTATGGCAAAGCCCGTCATTATCATGAAATAACCCCTAACAGGGAAATCAGGTCTTCACTCTGAAGGGGGGTTATTTTGTGATGAAGACCGGCCGGCTGCACGTTCTTCCTGCTTATTACACGCCTGCTCACGAAATAAAAGAATACGTTGCCACAGAATATTGATTTGAAGTTATTTTATAGCTAGTGTGCCTAATGCTAGAGCTTCTGCTCAGATAAATGGTCTACAACAACATGGAACATAGCTCACACTGCAGGATACAAGGGACGAGGGAGGAGCGGTTTCTTGTGGTCGTTATTTACAGACAGCAGTCGTTATTCAAAAAACAACTAGACACTGATTCACCAATCAGGATGGATTATTCCACAGAGCTGTTGAATAATTGCTACCTTATGTGTCTTATGACTGATGAGTCTTTTTATGTATCTTAACAACCAAGGTTGTTCAGATGTATACCTATGTAGATGGACAGATGTGTGTGGGACAAAGTGGAGGCCCTCATAACATTAGAAAAAAGAGAAAAAAACGTGGAATTAAAATGAGTTTATTGAGTGAAGCGAATTTGTGGTGTAATGGACCTTCATCTGGCAAAGTAATATTATGCAAAAACTGTCCCCGTTGTGTTAGAAATATAACTGCACATGTGGGCGGTTCCAAACGGGAGCATTCAACCAAATGATGTGTGTGTGCATGTATGTATTTATGGAAGTACATTTCTGGCACGGTGAGGCAGTGCTAAGGGCTGTTGCTACACAACGGTAAGGTCCCGGGTTCAATCCCACTGGTAATCTGAAATCATCTATTTTGAAAGTGTTTGCGTGTCGGTGTCACGGTGGATCGACGGTTAATACTGAAGCTTCTGGGTTCGACCCTCACTTGGCAAGGCATTGGCCTCTCAACCAACCGGGAGTTGGTCCAGAGCCAAATGAGTTGGAACAGGTACCTCCTCATTGCCTGCCGTACTAGAAGTCAAGGTAGTCCACGTCTTGCTCAAGGGCATCAGCGGGTACTTGCTATGCATGTATTTTAGGGTGGAGTCCAACGTAAAATATGGGGAACATGCATCCTCCACACGGCAAACACCCCAGGGAGGTTTGAACACAGAACCTCCTCGATGCAAGGCAGCAGCACTAATCTCCGTGCAGCCCTTTTGGTTAGATAAACTACAGTATGCTTACACGGAACTGCTACCGCTGCCACGCCCATTAGTTCTGTTTTCACAGTAAAAATATACTTGAGTTGAATCTCACTGGGGCTGTTTGGTAGCACCGTACAAGCTCCTGGTATGAATGGTTTGCTCAAGGGCATCGACTGGCAGCAGCCATGCAGGGCTTTTCAGGGCTGGAGGCAACCAACACGACCATTCAACCTCCACACCGAACCGCCCCAATCAGGTTCAAACCCAGAGCATTCGTTTCTGTGATGCTGCAGTGCTTAATGTATGTGATGGTTTGAGCATTGAGCTCATGTAGGTGACACGAGCTCAACCAATAGAGTACTTCCTTCGATACCATTTTTTTCTACTCTACCTGTCATGTGAATGGGAGCATTCAGTTGTGTAGAATGCCACCACTCCTCCCCATCCAAATGATTTCAATCCAAATACATTTTGAAAGTGTTCAAATTACTGAAATATTTATTAAATAACAGTACTTCGGGCAGTGTCCTCTTAAACAAATAGCCAGTACTGGAGGAATGATTACAGGGAACCAAACCTCTACACCTGACCGTTGTTTTAAGACAGACTTTAAAAATGGTGAACCTGTCCTTCAACAGATTGCTGTAGCCGCTGCTGCGGTAGTGGGCCAATCACAAGTCGCATTAAACCGAAGAACGCTTGCAGTGGCTGCGAGCAAAACCATACAAATATTCTAGTCTAGTCTTTCTAGATCTGGGTACAAAAAGGATTGAATGCAGGTATTTTTTGACTGGAGAAGTTTCAATACTACTTGGTATTGGGTTACTTCAATCTATACCTTGAAGGTATTGAGTCCCAATACCCAGCCCTACCTACCACTGATCCACCCTGCCAACAACATGGGTACAATGATACAAGACAATTCCTGGAGAAACTGTGAAAAGTGAGCATTTCATTACAACACTGATCTTTGCATTTGTCCCAAGGGACCCAAAAACATATTCATACACTGACAGCTTCGAAAGTCTCATCAGAAGCTGGAAGTATCTTGATTAAGGACACTTGACCTGCTAAGCAGGAGTCGGGGATCGAACCGGCAATCTCCCGATCACTCGACCACCCGCTCCACCTCACGAGCCACTGCCTCCGTTCCAGAAGTAATTCATCATATGTTCATATTTAATTCCATTTCAACAATCAGACTCATCATTATCAGATCATACTGTATTAACAGTCGAGGAGACGGTGTAGGATATGAGTGTAGGAGCCACCGTGCCAACAACACACACATACTTACATAAATACAGTATATACATACATACATACATACACACATGCAGTACACACTGAACTAAAGTGTAAAAGGGTTTGATTCCTGGAGTTTATTTTCAGAGCTCAGGGTTCATCCTTGGAGCTGTATTATTTTGGTTTTCATTCCCAGAAGTGGGTTCCTTTAACTCTGGGCTGGAGTTTATTCTATGGTCACACATGCACACTCAGACTGCGTTTATTGTGACTCCCATCTCACAATACTTGTAATTTTCCTTTTATGTCATTACGGATCATTTTCCAGCCAGGATAGGTCTCTCCTTTTCACGTCCCCAAATGCCCCAAAGAAATGCCGTATAATTCCTTTCTTCTTTCACTCCCTTCGTACTCCGGTATCCCATGTGATATTGGTCATGTGCAATTTATAATTGCAAGAATGACCTTCGTTTTTGCTGCCATTCAGTTTGTGATCTTGGTATTTAAACTCTCTATTGCAGTGTTCATTTAGAATTATCCCCCGCTACAGTTTCGCACAATAAATAAAACGTTGTGTTTCCTCCTTTTAAACGCTGATATGGTACTGCAATTCAAAGGGTACATTTCTCAATAATTCATTTCTTTTTGACTCCTGGCCTGTAGAATTCCCCCTTCGCCATCTGCTGTTGCGTAAACTGAATTGATCCGGTAAATGTGAGTTTGACAGTGCTTCCAAACTGAAAAACCGAGGAGGAGGAGGAGGAGGAGGAGGAGTATGGAGTATGTTTTGTTTGATTTTCTCACCCTTGGTGAAAATGTATGTCTCCAAAGTACAGCTGATATCAGAGGTGTGCATCTTGTTTTTGCACGTCTCGGTTTCGCAGCGATCCTCCGTGAATTCCCCGTATAAAAGGCTTCTCTCACCTGGTGATTAACAAGGTTTAATATGGCGGAGGTCGCATGGGGCCTCATTACCATGCTAAATACATATCGCACTATTCCACGTTCCCCGTTTTTTATGTGGCGAGGTGCGTGCAGGGAGGAGCAGGTAGAGCAGGAACCCAAAAGCGGTGTAAGGAGGGGGAGAGTTCAGGGGTGTTTTGGGAACCTCAGAGCCACCACCCTCTGCCTTCCCCCGGCGGGGTCCCGAGACGTGGGCTTCCCCCTCCTACCAGGAGCCCCTCTGCGGGCGCCCCCTGGCCCCCTGACTTTCGGGCCACTGGGCTTACTCTGGAGATTTTACAGGAGGGACTATTACGGTCCTCATCCACAGACCACTAATGAGAGAGTGCGGAGGGGAGGCGGCTGAAGAGAATCCAAAACCTGGGAGGTACGGCACGGCCTAGAGAGAGAGAGAGAGAGAGAGAGAGAGAGAGAGAGAGAGAGAGAAATAGTCACCCCTGAAACACCAAAATATACTTTAATAGTTTACAACTCTCCCGAAGTTTAAAACACCTTTTTTTTCCTGAAGATTTTTCTTAAAAAAAAAAAAAAAAAAAAAATATCCAGCAGCTATCGCCGGCTGTATAATTTCCCCTTAAAGAGGGAAGCAGAGACCTGCACGTGTCGGGTTCAACGCTGCAGCCCTGTAACTGCAGACGACACGAAAGGGAGAAAAGCCACTTGAACGAGTTGACATGAAAAAGTGTGTGAATCTATGGGGTGGAACAATGAAGCTTTAACAGCATGTGATACAGCGTCTCCTGACTTCTCCTGTGATTTCACAAGATGCCATTCCTCCCCCTTTCAAAGGGAATACTCAAAATGGTAATTTCCAGATGAATCGAGACAAAGCTACGACACGACTCCTGGATCCCACGTTGCTGGCATTTTCATAGGAGTGGCTGCCAGGTATTATTTTTTTATTTTTTTTATTTTTTATTTTTTTATCGCTGTTTGTGTCTAGGTCTGATTTTCAAAGAAATGTAAACCAAAGGGAATGCTTTGCATTGTAGTGTAGCTGAGAGGCCGGTCAGGAGGCGTTATAAGACACATTATAACATTACACACTCATTATAATACTCCCTTTTGCTTTCAAACTAACAAGGAAACACATGTCAGTATTGACCCAAGCACATAAACATAAAATATTTTTCTGTCCAAATCTAAAAGTTATTAAAATAAACACTCTTTTGACTCATTAAGTCTTTTTTTTTCATCTCTTTATATTCTTGTAGAGCTCAGATCATTTACAGGTCAGTGTCATGTTTTTATTATTGTGCACATATACTGTACATACTGTATTTTCTCATTCTCTACCGTGATATTCACCAACTATATTTACATTTATACCTACATTCTTTTTTGTTTTTGTTAGTTGTTTAGATTCTTAAACTTTTTTTTTCACTTGTCTGTCTGAATGTGTACAACAATGCACCGACCCCCACCAAGTCAAATTCTTCGGACACAAAAACATATTTGGCCAAATAAAAACCCCGATTCTGATTCTGTCCAGGGCTGTCACGAGCCATAAAGGAACTCTCTCCTGCACCGCTATCGGTGTGATGTTGGCACATTTGTCTCTGTTGGGGATAGTGAGGCCTTGGGCTGCTTCCTCTTTTGTCCGCCACCGAGATGAAACGCCGGCTCCCCTCCTGTGATTCTCTGGCACTTTGCCTTCTGGGGGAATAAGCCAGAGGACAGGTGGGGACCGAGTGGCCGGCACCAGCTGACCTGTCAGCTCAGAGTGTGTGTGTGTGTGTGTGTGTGTGTGTGTGTGTGCATATGTGGGCCTATGTGTGTGTGCGCGTGTGTGTGTGTGTGCGTGTGCACATATGTCCCTGAGAGATGGGGGGGGGGGGGGGGGGGGCGGAAGGTAAAGAAAGGCTGGGTAAGAAAAGAGGAAGCAGTGCTGCTGATGGAGATGGGAGGTGACAGATCTCCATGGGATTGTGTGATTAATTGGGATTAGGGCACCTCTTCAGTGTCTGGACAGTAATGCTATGCAGTCTCATATGGCTATTCAAATACAGTAGCCACACACACACACACACACACACTCACACACACACACACACACACACACACACACACACACACACACACACACACACTCTCCCTCTCGCTGGCGGAGGGAAAACAAAACACACACTCCTCCGAGTGAAATTCTGTCATTATTTTTAGCCCAGATACTAGTCGGTGTTGTTGTCGTAGCAGCAGTGGAGCTTGTTGGTTTCCATGTTGTATTCAGATACAACTTTTTTCACCCCTTGTTTTTTCTTTTTCATATTCTCCTTTTGCCGGAACAAATATATGTACTTGACAAGAGCCTCTACTAAGAAAGCGGTTGTCGAAGCTGAAGTTCCTGTGTTACCTTTTGCAAACTCTGTCTCAAAGCGCCAGCCCCTCGCTCTCAGAAGAGTGGATAAGATACTGAGACAATGGAGCGCGCGGGATATACTAAGAAGAATCACTGCGCTGAATAATTTATGGCTTGGCAAAATACAGACAACCACTTGAAGTCCTGAGTAAGTAGGAGATATAGGCAGTGGTGACATATCAAGCCACAATAAAGACGCGGGGAAACAGTGGC
>NC_137190.1:10330361-10332861 GCF_960531495.2 Zeus faber | reverse complement strand
CCACCCCGCCCTCATCAGAAGTGTCATGAGTCACTTCAAACATACGTGTGGAAAACACACACACACACACACACACACACACACACACACACACACACACACACACACACACGCACACACAGGAGTGGAGTATTTACATCAGACAACGTTCTGCGCATTGATAAACTGACTCGAAACGAATCACTCAGGCCACGCCGTGACAGGTGGACACGTCCGCTCGGGGGCTTCAACCTCGCCCCGCGTGGCCGGTCGGGGCGAGGTGCGTCGTTGTGGGTGCAACATCTCCCCCTCAGATGTGGACAAGCTTACACTGATTGTTTCATGTAACGAGGCGCGGGATTCCTGACGGGCCGCCGCGCGTTTGAACCCGGGCCTTTTGTGTCTTCCAACAGAGCTTTTGTTCTAGATGAAACAGACTGAGGTATGGACGGTCAGCGCCGAGACAAGCCCCCCCACACACACACACACACACGCACACACACACGGTTGAAGATGGGAATAATAAAACACAGACACAAATACAGGGAATTGGGACCGCGCAGTGCAGACGTATACATTATGAAACATAAAAAAAACTTGCGTGTATAAACAAATTTCAAAAGTCTTATTTCTGTCTGGCAGCGCGGCTCCTCTGCCGGCGCAGATCAAACCTGGCGTCCTCCCCTCAACAATACCCCCTCTGCTCTCCCCAGGACCGACTTTACTTTAGTTTGGAGTGAAATATGAATTGCCAGACACTCGCGGTGAACTGCTTTATCCAAAAACGCGCTGCCGGGCCCCCATTCCATATCAGCAGCGTTAGTTTGATTTGTACATATGGACAACTTAACCAAGTTACACTTCATATTTGAGACATATTGTCATATGTATTCTGAACAATGGAGGGACCACAATGTTTACATCATCCAGTATCTGCCTTGGTGGAACTCACTGTGTATTTCAGTAACATAGAGATTCTGTCCAATTTTTGTTACGGTGGTTGCTGAATGCGAGTGGGAAAAATCCAAACAGCCCATTTCAAACGAATGTCACAAAATTTAATGTGAAAATATATATATATATCTCCCTGTTTTCCCAAATTTCCCAAACTCTGGAATACGAATTAGGCCACAAATCTCATCTCAAACTTATATTCGATATACTATAATATTCCGATGTCCATGCTCATAATGTTGACATTTAGGTTTTTTTTTAAAAGGCTGTTTCCCCCCTGTAGTGTTGTCCCTTTTCCAACCAATATGTCATGTTTTTTTGCCACACAAAAGAGAGGATCTACGTAGATACAGAACAGAAAAGTGGTCTCGCCACCGTGCACCCTCAAGTTTCTCAGCGTGCGTGGCAGGAGGGCACCACGGAGGCTCAGCGATCAGCACTGTCACCTCGCAGCAAGAAGGTCCTGGGTTCCAGTCCCAGGTACTTTCTGGGCGGAGTTTGCATGTTCTCACTGCGTCTGCGTGGCCGCTTTTGCCGGCCGCTCGGGTTTCCCCCCACCATCAAAACACATGTACGTTAGGGGGCAAAGGCTCCCGTCCGTGCCCATGACCAAGGCTCTGTTGATGAAACGTCATCGGTCAGCCAAAGTACTGTTCCAATTCAAAGTCCGCATCAAGTCAAGTCCAGTCCAAATGCCCGGATGTGGACTTGCTCCGCCCATATTATCGAGGATGCATCGGTGGTGACTTGTGTGGGCTTGGGACAGCCAAGTATCCCAGAATGCATTTCGCAGAATGACCATCCTGCGTCCTCCAGCCCCCGGGAGTCTGTACTCCCAAGTCCAAATTGCCAAGTCTGAACTACGGCGCTGGGTCACCGCAGCTGCCCACTGCTCCGAGGTGTAGGATGCGTTAAATGCAGACGGCAGATTACGTTGTATGCTTCTTGTACAATGACAGTAAAGAGATCTTCCACTGTTCAAGTAAACTCGAAAGTACACGGGCACTCACTGATCTTCTGTTCGATTATCACAAAATTTGGTCGTTGGACTGAATTTGGATCTTTGCCAAAGCAAAGAAAAAAAAAATGTAAATGAACTGAAAAATGTATTAATTGTGCGCTAATTCAAAATTGATGAATTTGTTGGCCGCTAAAGCCGGCGTATTCTTTTTAAATCAACCAAACCAATTGAAATATGTTTTGCCCTCAGTGGAAATGTTTTCATTTAAATAATTTAAAGTCATTGAAAAATATCTCATATCCACATATCTCTGCTCTGGTTTCTGTACAAAATCCCCTTACGACGATCACTTTTTTTTTTTCTTTTTTTTTTTTTTCTTAACAAAAAACACACATACTGTTCATATCACACACACACACACACACACACACGCACACACACACGCACGCACACACACACACAAACACGCAGACCTGTGCAGCTTTTGAGGATTTATTTTCCGGGCACTTCAGGGACAATTAATTCCAAATGTGTCCCTGATATCCTTCCATTGTCACTTGGCATTTGTTGCACTGCTGCATTTTCGGAGTGAAACAAGCGTGTGTT
>NC_137190.1:10262861-10320361 GCF_960531495.2 Zeus faber | reverse complement strand
TTGTTGTTTTGTTTGTCCCCCCCCCAAGGGTGTCTGTATCGGGACGGACTGTAGAGAAATCACCGCGCGTCCCTGTTTGTTGGGACCCGGAAATAAAACCCTTCATAGCGACGCCCTTGGTCTCTCTCGGCGGCTATAACCGGTGCCTGTGTTAAGGATGATCCACTTTAATGCACGGCCTATTTAGGGTTGTGATCCGGGGCTTAGGGCCGAGGCGGGGTCGGTGGGGCCGATGGGAGCCGTGAGTGGGTTGACGCTGGTTGTTCGGAGCCGCCGCAGCGGCTTTGGAAGTCATCTGGCTAATACAGACACGGCTGCGGCTCCGTATCATACCCACAGAATGACACGGCACGACTCCCCGACTTAACTCTTACAAAGAGCTTAAATATCTTAGATGTGTAATGCATAATGGAGGTGTGTTCTGTCTGTACTTTGGGGGCGTGCGGTATTCCCAATGCTTACCAAGGCGACACTACAATAGCACGCCGGCTTGTTTCGCCAAATCGGCGAATGCAGCGATGCAATGACGCGATGACTCATAAAACCAGTGATTGTCAACCTTTTTCTTTTCGAGGCCAAGGACCCCGAACAGAAATAGTGTCGATTTTTTCACTCGATCCCGACCTGAGGAGATCATTATAATTATAGATATGATTTTGTGTCTTTAGTGTGAGATAACAATGAAACTATGATCATTTTTGGTAACGATGGTCATTTTTGTTGGGGACCCCCTGGAACCTCTTGAAGGACCCCAGAACCTTACATTGAGAATCACCATTGTACATTGCAACTGCTAAGGAGGTGGCCGGGAGGTCCACCTTAATTCACACGCACCATTTTTTGGGGTCTTTTTTTATATAATGACTGTAATAATAATAATAATAATAATAATAATAATAATAATAATAATATTTTAATTTCCTTCCCTCTCTTTTAATGCGTTTCTCTCAACCTGCCTGCCCTGCTTTAATATGCTTATTTGGCTGGTTTTGATTTATTTTGTGCACCCTTCTGTTTGGTGCAGGTGAGTGGATGCCCGTGTGTTTGTATATTGTGCACTTCGCCGTGTGCCTCCCCCGGTTTGCATAAGCAGTGCGCTTGGCTTTGCTGAGAGGGGCTTGGAAGCTCCCCTAGCGGCTCCTCCAGAGAATGACCTCAGAGAGTTGAGCGTTGCCGAACAGCGAAGACGCTAAAGGCACGGAGCGAAAAATAGCGGAAGCCATTACTTTGTGTCTCGGTATCGGCAGGCCAACTGTGCACTTTCTATTTCTGTTTGCTTACACACACACACACACATATATATATATATATATATATATATATAGATATATATAAACACAGAGGCTTGTTTGTGGAACATAAAGTGAATTCAAAAAGTGTGTAGGTATTTAGTGTTGGCAATTCAAGTACATTGTTCTTATCAGCCATTACTAAATAAAATCTAAGTGTTAAGGGAGAGACTTTGATCTATTTTAGCGGATTTGGTTCCTCCTGCTAATTATATCTTCATGTGGACTAGTAACACGATCAGCAGAATAAGTTGTGTTTGAAAACTGAAAAAGCTGAAAGTTCAGTGTGGCGAAGTAATATATTTGATTACGGGTCTGTAAGTATGTGTATATGTAGTAGTATAGTATTGACTATATTGATCTATAATCTATTTTTTTTTTGTTTCCATTTATATGACCACAAAAAAATGGAGCACATTTCACAACTCAACAATCTTTCACAAACTCACAAACTAAATCTATTTTTTTTTGCACCTTCACAAATACAATGTGTTCATAGCTCCTAATCATAATTTGTGGTAATGTTTTATGCTTGACACCATATTTCGTGAAATTTATCAGCAAGTGAACGGATTCCCCCGCAGACACAGACTGCAGTGTGTGTGTGTGTGTGTGTGTGTGTGTGTGTGTGTGTGTGTGTGTGTGTGTGTGTGTGTGTGTGTGTGTGTGCGTGTGTGCGTGTGTGGCTCATATTCAGCTCCAGAGGAAACCAGCAGCATTTCTCGGCAGGCCAAGGCTGATAATGCATTAATTTGTCATCTAAACACCTCTAACTTCTTTAATGTGCTATTAAAGGACGGGTGCCATATTTTCCAGCCCAGGCCTTATTCAAACATGTTGTTACCACTCTGCTGCAGCTTATCAGTGTACTTCAATGCAGTCCAACAGGGCGATCGTTTAAACCTTAAATATGATACAAACATGGTCAATCTCCTTTTTCGAAATGAGAAGCCCATATCATCATCACACGTATGGAGATCGACTTGTCTCAATATTATTTGTGTGAACAGATCCGTGTGAAAATGTTTAATCTTCTCGACTCACAAAAATATTTAGCAAATATAAAACTGATCTGCAAATACACAAACAAATTCCACAAATAAAAAACAATGTCCGTGACACTAAATCAATTTCGTTTTTCTTTTGTGACTCGAAAAGGCCTTTGTGGATCCCATTTCGACGCTTGTGGATTTGTTTTGTCACACGTGTATTTTCATTTTACACACAGAGTTTTGAGACAAACGTTCCGTCAGTCACAACGAAAATCCACTTGTATCACTCGGCCATTTTTGGACAGCACGTGATCGCCTGCTTACCACGTCGTTTCCGCATTTCAAACTAAGAGCGCAGGGTCTTTCTATGTTGTCAGCTATTCTTAACCAGCATCTGTTGCCATGGCAACAGCAAACAATCATGTTACAGGCTGGGAAAACGAAAGCAGGGTGCAGGACTGTATACATTGTGAATATGATTAAGATAAATTGTAAATACACCAGAATCCAAACCATCCAACCTGTAAAGAGATAACTTGTGTCATGTGTTTTACTTATGAAAACCATTCAGTCCATTTGTTGTTTTCAGCATAATTAGTATTTTCCATTTGGGCCTCAAGAGATTTGACTCCAACAAGTGCTGGAGCCGCTGGACCCGAAAAGCTGTCCATGGCCCTATGAGGTTCGATGCCATTTGTGGTTCAGAGCCAGTTTTGACCACTTAATCACTCTTCCCTACAACTTTTAGTTGTTTTTTTCCAATATCTTTTGAGTTTAATAAGAAATATAGAACCATTTTTGTCAATGTTTGTGACATATTTTGGACAATAATTTATTCAGTTTCAACAAGTTGCAGTGCATTTTGAAAACCGCAGACTTATCCACGTCCCACTACCTACAGATGCTGTGACAGTAATAAGAATTATATTTATAATGTCAAAATAATATTTTCAGATCACCGGAAAGTCTGGGCGTGACACCCCTTATAAATGTGCTTCACTTGCACCAGCTCTCTGAAGACGGTAATAGTGTCACTAACTGTGTGTTTCGCAAGAGTAAATGGTGAAGCGAGGTTGTGCATTAAACAGTCATAAATGACGGAAACCAACATTTTGATAAAGCGATGACCTTTTTGTGCTCGTCATGCTCTTCTTGTTTCGAATTGTAGTTTCTTCTGTGCAGCTACTGCCGTACGTTCACTGCATCAGCGAGCTGTCAGCGGTGCTGCCCATTTCACTTTCATTGAATTTAACGGGGGGGGGGGGGGGGGTGGCTCATTGCCGCCTCAGTGCAATTGCATTTGTCAGCACAGACCGTTTTAAGTGCATTTAATTTAGGGGGCTGTGATCCTCTGATTTTATTACGTCGCGGCCTCGCCCGGAAAAACGCTCACCGCTGGTTAAACAAGGTTCCGTCTAATGTACACAATTTAATTTCCTTAATTGAGCTAACTCACTTCTCATCTCCCAATCCCTGGAATAATCTTTGATTCGCCGGCGTCTGATGTCGGCAGACGTTTAATGAAAGAGATGGAGCCGCAAAACATCCGTCAGGCCCCCCGATTGAATAATCAAACTCACATCGGCGTTCAAAGGGGGCGTTCTGTCCCTCCGTCATCTTTTTGAGCGAATGTCTTGAGCGGCTGTGGAAACAGGACGTTCCTGCGTGTGATTCTCTCTCTCTCTCTCTTTCTCCTTCGATGTGAGCGTCGCCCGGCGTCCTTTCGACAGAATACGAGCAAGTGGGGCTGTCTGCATCAGCTGTTTCTTTGGTGTCTCCCTCTAAAGGTGGCCGTCTAGTTGAGTCCTGAACCCTGTTTTCGTCTTTGGGTTTGGAGTGGACGGTTAATGTTCCAATCCGGAAATAGCTCTTATACGAACAGGGAAAATAATCGGAAGACAGAAGTCGTCTTGATTTTAAAAAAAAAAAAAAAACGCTTTGGTCGGATACTTCTGTACGAAATCCACTGGATGGCTGTCGTTCGATTTGAGGCTCCGCTTCAGATTTTATCGTCATGTTCCAAGTCTTCTTCCATCGAAATGTAACAAAGACTGTGATTGGATGGAATCACCACATGTTGGCGATAACCCAACCTTTACCTGAAGAGCCCAAACCAGGTGCATGTACATGATGGTGACAACACTTCATCTCACTGACGTCGCCGTCGGACGAACAGTGACCTCACTCCAGCAGGTGCAATTATCTTCCGGGGTGAGGTGCAGACCATCCCACTGACTGTACCCTTACCTGATTATGCTTTAAACTACACAAGTGTGCACACTGCTCATGTGCACGTATCTGCAGGCCGACACACACACACACGCACAAACACATATGTGCTGTCTTCATACCTGCTGCCTTCCGACAGTGTCACCAGGGTGCCACCAGAGAGCCTCCTTGTCCGCTGCAGTGAGAAAGTCCAGAGCCTTTTTACTTTAATTCTCTCGCTCATATCCCCTCCTCCCTCCTTCCCCTTACACCAGGCAAACTAGTATCAGGAATCACACCAACCCGGGTATCAAATGGAAGCCATCGCTCCGCCTCTTTAGGCCCCCTCTACTGCCCGCTTCCTCCTCCTCCTCCCTTTTATTTCCCCTTCCTCCTCTTCCTCTTCCTCCTCCTCCTCCTCCACCTCCACCCATGCCTTCCAACTGGTGTGGTCATCTGTCCGTGAAGAGCGGGGTTGGAGTCAGTCACCTGCCACTTGGCCCCTCATCGCATGACACATGGTGGCACAGCACGGCGGTCACCAGCAGCACCTCGGCTGGATCAGGTGACCAGATTATCTCGCCAACGGCTTCCATTTCCCACACTGTCATGTGCCCGCGCTGAAACGGATCCCACGCAATCAGGATGAGTCCGGCAAGCGCGGCCGTCCCGCTGGCCCCGTTCCATGACATGTGTCGCCAAAACACGCGGGTCAGACCTTGTCGACATCAGCGGCCCTGGCACGAAGCTGGGAGTTTGATTAGCATCAGCGCCGAAGTCGCCGTTGACTGAGCCTCGCTTTTATTACCCCTGACAGGTCGAGGGGGCCGACCCAGCGGAGGAGAGCTCTCCGGGGCCGGCCAGGACTTGTTTATTTGTGTTGGATAAATGTTTTTTGTCATTAATTTTGTGTCTCCGTGGTCAAGGACAGCTGGGTGTCTTCAGCCAGCTAATTACTGCTGTGCCGCCATTGTCTTCGAGGTTCCATTCTGCGGCTGCCAAGAACCACATGGATGCACGTCATCAGCGCCCTTCATGTGGCGGGCGTTGAGTTTGTTTTTTGTTTCTTGTATTTAATTCAATCGCCCAACATGATTGATGCAAATTCAATCAATCTCCGCAATATTTCCCAGATCAATACGCCGCTTAAGCGCGGGAGTTCCCTTCGAGGCATCTTCAGGCAGTGCTGATTTTATTTGGTGCTGACTGTAACTTTGAGCGCGTGGGTCTTTCTGGTTAGAACATAAAAATTAAAAAAATAAGAACTTAAATATTTCCGGTTGTTTCTGTAATATATAAAAAATTATTATCATTCAGGAAGTGAGTGGGCAGTTGAATCTGTTAGAATAACGCATTAGGTTCGGTGAGTGTTTTGTCCGACCACAATTTTGCACATTATTTTGTAGTTTGTTTGGTTCGCAATAAAAACGACTTTGATGTATTTGTAGTTCTGGGGAAGCCGCTCTCCTGATGCATCTGGTTGGTGCTTGATGGGTCCTATTCCGCGTGGGACCAGCTCTGTGAGACCTGCGTGTCCATGTATTCCCCAATTTAATGTGTAAAATGCTTCTGGCGGATGCTCCGGTGCCGTCTCCGGAGCTTCCTCCCCACCGCTCCCTGACCCCGCGAGCAAATCTCAGAGGCCGTTCGGGGAGAGGGGGAGAGAGAGAGAGAGAGAGAGAGAGAGAGAGAGAGAGAGAGAGAGAGAGAGAGAGAGAGAGAGAGAGAGGCATGAATCCTTGACCGGCCCCTTCAACCCTGACCTCTCCTGGCAGGGCGGAGTGCTGTAATCTGGCCAAGCCGGATCCTCCCAGACGGGGCCCGAGTCCCCGCTGTTGTGCTATTATCAGCTGAGTGTTATTACCCCTCTTTGCACGGGAGAATGTGCCCTGATTTCCATCGACCCGTCCGCAAATCAATGCTTTTAAAAATCGTAGACACCTTTTACTTAAGAGCAAAAGCATGCATTTTATGTTTTGACATGGTCGTATTGATTGGGGCGGTCAGAAGTTGTTGGTTGCGTGGGAGGCGGGGGCAGGGGCTGGAGCATTTGGGGGGCCCGGGTGACCTCTCTCTCTCCTTCTCCTTTCCGTCTATCTTCTCTCTCTCTCTCTCTCTCTCTCTCTCTCTCTCTCTCTCTCCGTCTCTCTCTCTCTCTCTCTCTCTCTCCCTCCCTCTCTCTCTCTGTCTGTGTCGTCCGCCCGTGTCTGGTAACACGGCCATCCTTAATGGCTTTCCTGTGCTCCATCTGTCTCCTTCCCCCAAACGCTCCTCTCACACCCTCTGCTTCAGTCATCTCTCTCTCTCTCTGTCTCTCTCTCTCTCTCTCCCTCTCTCTCTCCCGCTCTCGCTCTAGTTTTCTCTTAGGAGCCCCCGTTCGCACGGCGCACTCCTTCTCCCCGCTAATCAATACTCCGAGCTCCCCCATTCCACACCCCACGTCACTCACATTTGGCCCGCTGATAAATTATGGATGGGGGCCTCTCACATCACATCTAAAATTTCTATTGTGTTTGTCAATGGCTGATCGATACTTCACCTCGCCTCATCCTCAAAAGGATCCCAACGCCTCTGCTGTCCGTCCGCGCTTTCATCCCCCATCTCTCGCCTCGTATCTTTTTTGTTTGTTTGTTTAGGGTTTTTTTTCTTTTTTTTATGCTTTTTTCACCAATATGGAATTCCTTCTGGTCTGGCGCGGGTCTCCAGGGTGGAGGCCCGGCAGCAATCTGTAACCAGCGAAACAAGGCAATCTTCAAATAGCCCGTCCGTCTCGGACCCCCCCCCCCCTTCCCTCCTCTCCTCTCTCCTCGTGTTCACTCGCTTCGCCCCTTCCCTTTCGCCTTTTCCCTTCCAGCGTCCCGTGCTCCTCAACATGTCGTTAACATGTGTCCACATTAGGTTCTGACAAAAACACTGGAGTTGCAAATCCGTGGCTCGCCGCCATGTGCGCGTGTGTGGATGAGCGTTCCCCGTTTGGCCGAAGCACAGACGATTCCGCCGCCCCCGTCCGACCTCCAACCCCCCCCCCCCCCCCCCCCCTCCACCCTCACCCCCACCTCCACCTCCGCCCACGCTGGTTCATACTTTACATTTTTTACAACGGCAGCTCCTGGGTCAAATGAGCGTGGAGGTAGATGGTGTGTTGAAAAAGAAATGAGAGAAAGCGAGAGAGATTGTAACCTGGTAAACATGCCCCCGAGCTGTCATCCTGGCCTGACTTTATTTAGCCCTCAGCTTTGAATCTTTGGCATATATGTGTGGACGCGCCAAGAAGCCCGTGCACGCCCATACACACACACACACATACACACACACACACACACACACACACACACACACACACACTCTATTTTCTCTCCCCCTCTCTGTCTCTCTCTCTCTCTCTCTCTCTCTCTCTCTCTCTCTCTCCCTCCCTCTTATCCCCCGCTCCCTCATTTCTAATCCCCTCCCCCTTTCTCCCTCTTTCCCCCCTTTTCCGACGTACCCTTTTAACGCGCCGGTCCACAACGGGACCCGGGTCAGAGCGGTCCGGGGCGGTGTAATTTAAGTGGCGATGGGCTTATCGCCGCTCTGAGCTCTGCCTCTCGCTCGGCGTCTCACCTCCCAGCTGCTGTCAGGACGCGAGCTATGCTGGCCAATATGCGAGGCACCAGCGACAGCTCCCCGCCTCCCTTTCCATTACCACTTAACCCCTGACACGGACCTTTAAGTGAAGGTCTGCTATGTGTCTGCCGGGCCGGGTCTCCGCGGCTTCCAGGCATCCGCGCTATTACCCTAAGTAACACAACGCGTCGCGATTCCCATTCAGCGGCGGTGGCAGACTACTTAAGATGGATGGAGCGGGAGGCCAGTCGCACATTTTCTACATATTTGCCTTCCGCCGATGGTGTTGTCGTGACCCCCCCCCGGGTCAGGATGAGGAAGTTTCTCAGCGTGTGAACTCATGTTTGCTTGAAGGCTGGGGCTGGAGGGATCTCGGAAGTGTGCCTGTGAGCCGAGGTTTGGGTTTTTGAGGTTTTTACAACGGCTGTTCATAATCTTAAGGGGCTTAAACTAAAATAAAAAAATAAAAAATGTACGTGCGCCTCGAGCGTCTGCATCGTCGACGTGTTTGAGCAGAAGCTCTCAGTAGATCAATGAAGGGGATCTGGACAGAGGAGCCGTCTGATGACAGGGAAACATGAGTGCATAGTGCAACACTATTCCCTCGGTAAATAAAGGTCAAAACTGTTGACGTCAGAACGAGCGTGTGAGTCATGCAGTTTGATTTAGTTTGATTAAATTGCATTTTTCTTCGAGCGTGTTGTTAGATAACCACACACAGAATCAGAATCAGAATCAGAATCAGAATCAGAATCAGAATCAGAATCAGAATCAGAATCAGAATCAGAATTGTCTTTATTGCCATAAATGTACAATAGACCAATAGGAAAACAATATGTCAAATATAAAAGAATATATGTAAAATAAGGTTTTTTTTTTATTTTAAATAAAAAGCTGTACAGTTTTTGCAGGAATGTGCAAATATTCAGAGTATAAAGTACAACACTATGTGCAATGTGCACGACTAATAGTCGAGAAGAATGATGAATGCGTGTTCATATAACACATTTTTTTACTTGTCTCGTTGATTTTCTAATGACTTTTTTCCTGAAGTAGTAGAGAAAACCCCACTACAGGATTTTTTAAAAGCAATGCATTTTCTCTGAAAAACAAGAAAGATGTTTTATTTAATTATATAATATTATATATTATATAATTAATTTATAATATATTTTAATTTATTTTAGGATTTGGGATTTTTAGGAAATGACCCGAAACCGTGAAAGAAGTTTCTACAAAGAGAGGGCAAGAGGGCTGAGGCCATGGCTGCTCGTTGCGGGCGGGGTTGTGATCTGCTCGCTGTCTGTCTGCACCTCACCTCTCGCCCCTCCACCCGCCCCCACCCACCCCCCACCCCTCACCCCCTTTGTCAGGGGACGATGCCACCTCCCACCCCAGATCTTACACTCCTCACCCAACCTCCCCCACAACCCAACCCCCCGCCCCATCGCATCCGCATAGCCAATACCAGCTGCCAGACTATCTTGGGCCGGCCGTACTGTTTTACACCAGGAGCGGGAGTCTCCACACACACACACACACACACACACACACCCACACACACACACACACACACACACACATACACACACACTGACAGATGAACCACAGATCAGCATAGCACGCCAGGCAGGAAGAGAATCTCCTCCTCTGCTGGTGTACTGGGGGTCAATGGTTCTTATCTGCACCATGTTTGACCTTTCGAGCCGCTCTTGTCCGCAGGTCCCAGGGTTCAGATGGAGGCGAATTTCTCGTGAATCGCAGTCTGCGGCCACGGGAACATTAAGGGGGAGAAGTTTATATCAATAAAAGTGTCAAGTAACCCTAAACCTGAACCCGAGCCAGGGCAACACGAACCCTAATGACCAAAATCACCTGAAAACAACGGCTGATAAGGCCGTCTGGCACATGGTGGAAAAGTTTGTTTGGTGTGCTGGTGATTTTCTGTCTTTGAAGGAATATCTTTGTATCTGTAGATATATTTTCTTTACCCCTGACGATCTCTCTACTGTCTCCAGTGGTGGAAAGTAACAGAGTACAAATATGTTGTTGCTAGTACTTCAGTACATTTTTCAATTACATTTACTAACTACATTTGCCACATTTCAAAGTAAATATCGATACTTTTTACTCTACTACATTTCACATCAATGATTTAATAGGTCCATAGCCGTGTAAATAACCCGCCTCTACTAATTGATTTTTAATTGTAATTTAGGATCTGCATGAGCATCATCTAGTAGTCACACATACATGAAAGAGCGAGTACTTAAGAAGTGTCAACGTGGAACTTCCACTTTTGGTCATTTTAGTGCAGAGTGTTTTTATATAAAATAAAAAGTCTGAGTACTTCCTCCACCAGCGCCTGTCTCTCATGGTGTCAAACACATGCTTCTGTTGTGTACTGTACATCATTTTTTATTTTTCTTCCTCTCTCTCTTCTTCCCGTCACCCCCCCCCCCCCCCACCCACCCACCCCCCACCCCGAATCCCTTTGTAGCCCCGTCTTCCTAACCCTCTCTCTTGTTTCCCTTCCTCCTTCCTCCTCCGCCTGCAGACCCGCGTCACGCAGGAAGTGGAGCCGGTGTCATCCTCTGCTCTGAGCCGTCGGTTCGGATTTGCCTCTGAGCGCGGCGAGACGTCCTGATTTGTGTGACAAACACAAATGCCTTTAAATTCCCGGAGCTCCGGCTCCTTACCAGGCTCATACCTTGTAATGCATTATTCACATCCACCCCCCCCCCCCGCCCATCGGCGGAGGGACAGCCGCACACACCCCCGCCTGGCAGAAAATCCATACG
Source organism: Zeus faber (assembly GCF_960531495.2). Taxonomy (NCBI): domain Eukaryota; kingdom Metazoa; phylum Chordata; class Actinopteri; order Zeiformes; family Zeidae; genus Zeus; species Zeus faber. The sequence goes on along the minus strand of NC_137190.1, from coordinate 10,309,468 downwards.
GCCCTGACGTCTTCCCTTCAAACAGGCAATTAATAGAAACTCCCAGCCGGATCTATTTTCCTCCCCATAATCAGAGTGAGGGGGTGGAGGAGCTAATGACACCATTATACAGTACGATGGCCATGTTAATACTGGAGGAGGAAGCGGTCGGGGAACGTGCAGGTGGAGGTGACCGCGGTCAGATGGACGGAAATGTCCTGAATCCAGTATATCATGTAAGAAGAACAATCTTTATTTGTCACACAGCACACCACACTACAACACATGCTTGCACACACACACACACACACACACACACACACACACATGCTTTGGATGGTGGCCGGTGAAATGAGGCCTCTGCATTTAACCCATCCCGGATTGTCCTTCCTCTGGGGGGGCAGCCAGGAGCAGTGGGCAGCATTCGTGGACGCGCCCGGGGACCTTTCTTATTTCTTATTAAAAATATTATTTCTAACTGTGTACGGTGTATAAGGGTAAACCCACACTGTAATAAATAATGTTTACATACTCTCAAAAGTACTTTTGAGAGTATTTCGATGAATAAAGTGTTATCTCATCACATCTTATTTGATCCTCTCTTACTTTTATTGTCGAACGATGCCACGAACTATAAATGATTCTTTTTTTTTATTACATTTTTCATGAAATTGTAAATAAAAAGGATTTAACAATTTTTACTTCTCAATTACTTCTACAATTAAATCAATGAACAGAATAATAAAAGAAAATACAAAACACATTACTATATGATCGAAAATGCTAACGCTCGCCATCGTCTCACCCCAAAAAGATACTCAAAAAAGCCCTGATCATCAGCTTGTGTGACAATTCTGTCACTGTGTGCCGCCTTTTTTACCATCCCTCACTGCGGCTGCCGCTCAGGCCTGAGAGCTCAGGCTCTCCCACAGTGACAGGTGTGTGTGCATCTCACACATTAACGTCTTCCCCCCATCGCCCCCCCGTCGTCCCCCCCGTCGTCCCCCCGTCGTCCCCCCCGTCGCCCCCCCCCCCCCCGTCCTCCAGCGGGAGAGCCTGTCTCGTCTTTCCTCCTCCTCCTCGCCTCGGCCCCGGTCCCGGCCCCCATCCCGTCCCGTCGCGGCCCCCGTCCCGTCCCGCTTCCTGGCGGTGAAAAACGAGAGCTGTCATGTCGTAATCGTGTAATAACTGTGCATGGTGTCACTCCGCGCAATTAATGGAGACACTGTGACTGGGCCGCGTAAATCCTGGCTAAGTCAACGGCAGCGGAGGTGTGACAGGAAGGAGAGGAATCGCATGCCGCCGTGTGTGTGTGTGTGTGTGTGTGTGTGTGTGTGTGTGTGTGTGTGTGTGTGTGTGTGTGTGTGTGTGTGTGTGTGTGTGTGTGTGTATGTGTGTGTGTGTGTGTGTGTGTGTGTGTGTGCGTGTGCGTGTGTGTTGAGGAGAGTGTGAGGGTGTTGGAGGGGTGATTTTCTATAAATATGTGTATGTGTGTGTGTGCGTGTGTGTGTGTGTGTCAGGTGCGAGCTATATGTGGTGTTCACACCTCTGCGCAGACAGTCGTAAGCTCTTTCTGTGAGATGGGGTTAAATGACTGAGGAAACATTCTGAGGCCAGAGACACGTGGAAGCTAGAGAGGGGAGCGTGGATTAGGAAAATCGGGAGATGTGTCGCTCCCTCCGGCGGGATGGATGTGAGTGTCTTTACCTGCCTTCATCACAAGGAGGAAACACCCGTCACAATGTAAAAATATTTGGAGACCAAATATAGAAGAAAGAGTTCTGAGACACTTTTAAGTGAAATACTCAGGAACCAAATGGTTGTCGTAAAAGTGAAAGGACCACGCTGGCATTTCTACGTCAGTAAAAGAATACTTGTATAGATGTACTTGCTCTAAAATGTACTTACAAGTTAAAGTTACAAGTAAAAGTACCTGTCTCGTCCAGTGCCCTCATATAACCGAGCCTATAATGTCACAGTCAATGCTACAAATTCACCGTGGCTGCTTGAATGTGTGTACCTGTGTGTGTGTGTGTGTGTGTGTGTGTGTGTGTGTGTGTGTGTGTGTGTGTGTGTGTGTGTGTGTGTGCTTATTTTTTTTGGGGGGGGGGGGGGGTACAGAGAAATGAGGTGCGTGGGTGGAGCTGTCACCGACTCCAGAGGCTCTGAGCCAAACTCTGTGATTGTTTAAATTTGTTTAGGTTTGCTCAGCCCCGAACTTAACGAGGTGTTGGGACGGCTCTGTGCGTGTGTGTTTGTGTGTGTGTGTGTGTGTGTGTGTGTGTGAGTGTGTTCATGTGTGTGCGTGTGTATTCTTGGTTATAAGCCAGCTGAAAGGAACTATCTAGAGCAAAAAGTGTACCTAACTCACACACACACACAAACACACTCACATACAGACACATCAACACACTCACACACAGACAGATAAACACACTCACACAAACACACTCACACACACCCTCACTCACACACACACACACACAAACACACTCACACACAGACACATAAACACTCTCACACACACACAGACACACACACACACAAACATACTCACACACAGACACAAACACACTCTCTCTCTCACACACACACTCTCTCTCACACACTCTCACACACACAAACACACACAAACACTCACACACAGACACAAACACTTTCTCTCACACACACACACACACACACACACACACACACACACACATAAATATACAGAGGCACAGAAACGTGCATACCTAATACAAGTACTTAAGTCAAATTTCCAAGTATATTTGCAGTAGCTTCAGAGACTTTCGGCTTCCCTACTGCACTGCATTTCAAAGCAAATATTTATACTTTTTAATCACTTACTACACTACACTTACTCATTTCAAAAGCCACGTTACTTTAATATTTAGAGCAGCACCGTGGAGCTTTTGGTATGTGGTATTTGGTGCCCGGTCAGTTTCTGAGTTCAAATGCACTTTTACACCACTGTCGTAAAACTCGGTGCGGCGTCCGGAAATAATGTATTTTACCGGACAAGTTTGCAGCTTATCGGTCACGTTTCAATAACAGCCTATGTTACAATCGCAGATAGAACGTACACCTGGGTTACAGCGCCCCTGGCATTGACCTCGCCGCCGCAGCGAGCGCTCAGTTCGCGGGCGCGGGGATCGGCCCCCCGCTGCCGCGGGGGGTACCCGCTACCGGTGCGGGTACCAGATGTGCTCGGCCTGGAAGAGGCAATGACAGAGCTGCTCCAAGCCAGTGCACCATCAAAACCATTTTCAAGCTGTCATTTTAAGGTAGAAAAGTTACATCGCTTTCAGGTTTTTTTAATGAGGTCCTTTGGAAGAGCGCTTCTTCCACCAGTGCATTTTGTTTTAAGACACACACACACACACACACACACACACGCGCATGAAACCCCCTCCTCTTTCACTCTCTTTGCGACTTCTCACACTTTCTCTTTCTTCCTGTCATCAGTTTACTCACCAAATACATTTTGTCGTCAGTAGTTATTGATGTATAATGCATCGGCACCAGAGCTCCGATTTCCCTCTAATAAATTTGAAATCCTCTTTAATATTAACCGAATCCGCACAGATCTTTGTGACAGAATGAAAGCAGAGCGCAAATGATCAAACAGCCGCTTGTTTCAGGTCGTGTCTCTGCCGTCGATCTGTCACCGCCGCCGCTCCACCGAGGCTGCGGCTTGAACGAGAGCTGTGGGTGACCGCGGGGAATTTCAAACCCCCCCCCCAGAAAACAACGCCAAAATCGTTCTGTTTTACCTCGCTCCTCCCTAATCGCCAAAGTAGAAGTGTCACGATCTGACGTCTGCCGCTGCGGTGTCCCGAGACGGCCCAGCGCATGCAACATCCAAGCCCGGTTTCCCTTCCTGTGTTTGTCTTGTCACCTGCAATCTCTCCCACGTCTTGGATTTCAGAGTCAGATTGCAGATGTCTTTCCAAAAAAAAATAAAAAAATAAAAAAATCCAACGGGTTGGAGTTCCAGCAGCTGGAACATGCAAGTTGGCGTGGGGATCCGTTGAGGCCGATCAAAGAAAATGACCCCAGACAACAAGAATGAGGTAGATTCAGGGGTTAAGTTGGAGGTTTTCATATTTTTTCTACACAGGACTTCCATAAGAATGTCAAACTCACTGATTCCCATGAAATTCCCAGAGCGCCCAAATGTTTTGCTGTACTCAAGTGAGCTGTAGTTTGGGAAACCAGTACTATCGATGTCACTCATTCTAGATTGAGATAGATAGATAGATAGATAGATAGATAGATAGATAGATAGATAGATAGATAGATAGATAGATAGATAGATAGATAGATAGATAGATAGATAGATAGATAGATAGATAGATAGATAGATAGATAGATAGATAGATAGATAGCTTGAAAACTCTGGCAGAAAAAGCATCGCAAAAACAATAAAAAAAAAAAATAACAAACACCCACTTATTGTATGTATATGTATATATATATATATATATATACAAACAATATAATAAATACAAGACAGTATGTATGCAAACATCAAGCCATTTGACCTTCTGAAGTGTTGGATTTACATGTAGGCGTTTGGCCTCTGACAACCACTGCACCATTTGTTGTAGATTGTAGACGACCTGTAGATTGGAGCAACCTAAGGAAAGTGTCAGTCGTGAAAGCTTGCAGTGGCAGTGGCTCCTGCAAAGCCAGCGACGCCGGCCTCTCCCGCACGACGCTTACTATCTCAGCAGGCTTCAACACACACGCACAGGATCTGGGAAGACAAACTTCCTACTTCCTGCTTTTCACGCCGAGTTCCGATTCCCATGTCCCTGCGAGCACGTCAACAGATACGCTCACAGCCCCCTCGTTGTGAACCGCTCAAGAGTAAACGGTGTTTTACTGGAAGGTAAACTGTTATTGAAACAGACAAACAAACAATATATATGCAAATACAAAACAAATACGGAAAAAATACTGTTATTTCACAAAAATAACAAAAAACCTTTTTGTTTGGGTTGATGTTAGTTTTAGTTTCCTTTTAATTATATATGTTTTTATGAAATGTTTAATAACATTTCAAATAATATATTTTTTTACATATTATGATTCTCAATACGTTTTATTTTCATATAAATCTATAAGATGTGACGAGCTATAGTTAATATCATCTGATTGAGCGCTACGGAACATAGATTAAGGGAATAACAGCCCCAAACTCTGACTTGTGGAGAAGCTGAATGGAGTTCCATGAGTCTCCACCCGACAGACGGAGAGCAGCGTCGAGAGCGAGCGGAGCAGAAGAACCCCGGCGCGCTTCGTAGGCGAGGAAGCTGTTGGAGCGCCGCACTCCGCCGGATGGAAACTCCGCCACCCGCCCACCCGCCCACCCGCCCACCGACCCACCCGTGGCTTAAGTTCCCCTCATCCACCCTGACAGGCAGATTGCATCCAGTCTAGCAAAGTGTTGTAGCTACACGCGTACTTACAGAACGTACCGCGCGCTGATAGGGAGCGATGCACGTGTAAGGAGCGCTGTTCGCCTTAAACCGCAGGTAGTCCTGCAGCGAGCGCACCGGGCTGGAGGTGCGGATTAGCATCTCACACGGTCTCTGTGTCACGACGTTTCAAATGCATCTCCCTTCTCTCTCCGTCGACTCCCCCCCCCGTTCGCGTTCCTGAGTTTTCGCTGTTCGCCGACACGTGTTCTGCACGGCTGCCGTTTGCACAGATTGGGCTGACTGCCACTCGTCAGCTTAGCGCTACTCCATGTTGCATCTGCACCTTAATTACCTCTTATCCCTTTCTCGAATCTTATCTTGCCTCACGTCGTCTTATCTTATCTAACCTCGACTGGGTGGGGTGCACACTGCGACGGCCGCGAGCGCCGGCGCCGCCACCTACGCGCTCCCGCCAAAGGGTGCGACGCGCGGCGTTCAAAGAAAAAAAAGAAGAGGGAGAATGAGAGGGGGGCCCCCCTGAGAATGCCTAAAATCATTTAGGTGCGTGTTCACCTTTCTTTCATTCTCTCCTCCTCCACTCCTCGTCCTCCCTCCCTCCCTCCCTCCCTCCCGCCGCCGTCCGCCAGGCGTCCCCGCTGTCTGCTGTCGTCACGTTCCCCAATCTGCTCGCCTTCTGATCCCGGGGCCAGACTTGAAAGGAAGTCTTAAGGACGAGGGCTTAGACACTGTGCCAGATTTTGTTAAATAACCGGGAGATGTTGGTGCCAATTCATCGGTAATTGTCCCTTCTGGCGCAGTCTGCTGAAAGTCCTGGAAGGAGCCTAAGCTCAAGATCACTGCAAGTGTTAATCTTCTTATACTTAAGGTATCAGGTTTTCTTTTGATGTCGCTAAACATGTTGACTCCTATCTGGGCTCAGAAGGCAATCCAGACACGGCTACGAGCGGAGACGGGGGTTTGGCTGCTCCTCTCCTCCCGAAGATCCTGCTTCGCGCGCTCCTCTCCCGGCGTTCATTACGGCGCCGGAATAAAACAACAACAGGGTCGGGGTGGTGGTGGTGGTGGAGCGGCCTTTTTTTGGGGGCGGAGGGGGGGGGGGGGATCAGGAAGAAAGGGATTGATTCCGCTCACTTCTCAGCTAATTGTCCTTTCCGTAGCGCAATTTGGCGAGCTCTTGTGCGGTGTAAAATAGCCTTATTTATTTTTAATGAGGCAAAATCCTATTTCTCTGACTAGCCGCTATAATAGCCCCAAGGTTATATCTGTGAGTGGCTCCGTCGACGGGAGCAGCCTTTTCAAAATCAACACAACAGACACCTCTCTGGAAGAGTGAATTATTTAGGGTCTAATTAATTTTCCCGGCCCTAGGGTGCGTTGCAATGTGTCAGGGCCTTGATCCGATGCGGTGGGCGGTGTGTCTTGTGTCTGTGCTTGTGGAGAGGTGGAGGTGGTGACGTCGGTGGTGGTGGTGGTGGTGGTGATGGCCACATAGATCCTCAAGCCACGACAAGGGGAATCCGCCCGAAGGGACTCGGGGAGGGGGAAGCCCAGTAAAAGGTGCTCGCTCGCTCTCTCTCTCTCTCTCTCTCTCTCTCTCTCTCCCTTCCTCTCGAGGCCCCAGCAAGTCGGACAGCCCCTCGGGTGTTTTTCGGGGCGAGGCTCAGGTGATCAATCAGTGAAGTCAGTCAGTCTGTTGGCGGGGGAGGCGGGAGGAGCCTCGGGTGGAGAGTGACGGAGGCCGTGGGATCAGGGCCTGATCCCACATGTGCAACCGCAGCGACTCGATTTGTCATGGGATAGGCGCTCATCCCTGACTTTTTGAGGGAGTTTTTTTTTCCGAAGGTGTCGTGTGCTGTGTGTGGATTGTGTGTGTGAGTTTTTCTCTGTCTATAAAATGGTTTCACTCATTTATTTTACGTGTCTGAACTTCAGTCGACATTCCTGTGTCATTGCACCTGGTTCCCTGCACGCATGCATAGAATATCTGCATTGTCGTCAATAATGCTTTTTCCACAATTCCCCCTCTCTTCGCCGCCATCTCTACATATTGATAAAGTCATTTTATACTTATTAATCATACATGGATGCTATTATAGGCTAGGTAATTACACTCCTTATATTCAATATGATATACATAATAGAAGTCGGCACAGGCCATTTGAAATTGAATCTCTACAACGTGCACCAACTTCTGTTTTATTTTTAATTTTTTTGTTCCTTTTCCAAAATCCGCTCCCCGACACGTTGTGCAATCAGAGGCAACCGTCCCCCGTCCCTCCCGAGGGAGCGTTTAAAACGAGCGTCCCGGGAGATTTACGCCAGAGTTTGGAACTCCAACTGTGTAGGTTTGTTATTTTAAAAAAAAGCAAAAAAAAGCAGAAGACAGGTGGGCACCGACGCCGGCTTGATTCGTCAAACTCGGCGCGTCGCGTCTCCCCACTGAACCCGAAGGCGGCGCGGTCATAAAAGTCGCGTTTCACTGTAATTCCACTTCTAATTTGGAGGCGTCTGCGGCCGCGGGAGGGGGTGTCGGGGTGTAGCTGTGGCACTGAGCTGCGGCGGGAACGCGGCGTCGGGGACGGTGGAATACGACGCCGAGCGGCAAGGTCAACAGGCTCTGCAGGTGGGGAGGCGAGGGAGGGGAACCTTATTTGGGAGCGAGGATCCGTTTTTGAAAAACCCGTCTCACTGAAGAACTCTGAAGTTCTCTCTGCCGTCCGTTGAAGATCGCAAAATAACACTTGCTTGGTTAAGGTTGACATTTGACCAAAATGTAAACAGATTTTCATTGCAGGTTTAGAAAGTGCGTGGGAGTTTCCTCTTTTTTGAATAATTTAAAGATTATTATTTAAGATTTCTGCAGAAAGTGACTAGGTTGTAACAGTTGTGGTGCGGTTCAGACTGAACGCCTTCATCGCTCTCCGTGCTTTATTTTATTAGGTGGGTTATTTTAGAAGAGGTGGTGGAAAGTAACTTCAAATGTACTTTGTCAAGTACTTTGAAAATGAACATTTCTCAAGTTGGTGCAGCTATCCATGTTTACTTGGATATATTCAGTTTAAGAGACCAAGGGCAAAGACCAGAGCAAATTTTCCCTTAAAAATTCCTCTCCAAGGCCTAGTTTGGTTAATTGCTGAGGTCATTCTTATTGGTATTTTCGGGGTATTTCTAGTTTTGCTGAAGTAAAAACTCAGAGTACTCTTCTTCTTCCACCCGCCGTTCAGACATCGGAGTAATGTCTGATTTTAGCGCCGGTATTTGTGGCGGAGGTTTGGACATTTTAACGTTCCGGTCCGGCGCTAGACCTGGCCCACTGTCGCAGCCGCCCGCTAGGGGGGCTGGCTGCCGCTCGACGGGCAGACTGGCATCAGTCAAAGCCGCGGGCTGCCCCCGGGGTCACGGCAAAGCTGGCACTTAGAGCCTTAACACACAGACAGCACACACATTATCCAGCTAATGATGGAATTACAGCGCTGACTCACCATGTAGCTACATGTAAGCGCTGGGAAGACGGCAATAGATTATCGTCTGAGAAATGAGGCACTTTCCCAGGAAAAGCAGCTGTCATTGAAAGAGAGGGAGAGAGAGAGGGAGAGAGAGAGAGAGAGAGAGAGAGAGAGAGAGAGAGAGAAGCGAGAGAGGTGGTGGAGACATAAACTCTGAAGAATGGAGGTTTGGATGAGTGTAATTATGACTCTATAAAACGCTCAATACTGTCATTATCATTGAGTCATGTGTCCGTGCCGTAGAAAGGGCCCTGTGTTTAAGGAGGATGTGTCACTGGTGTCTGAGGTGGAGGTGGTGGGCGAGCGAGGGTTCCACGCTGGACAGGGATAGGGGGGGAGAGAAAGAGAGAGAGGGAGAGAGAGAGGGAGAGAGAGGGAGGGAGAGAGAGAGAGAGAGAGAGAGGGAGAGAGACGCCGCAGCCAATAAACAAAAAACAGTGTATCCAGGAGGATGTAACGAATAACAGTAAGTTGTCGGTATTTTTGAGTTTATGTGTGGGTGCATTTGTGGGTGTGTGTGTTTTTTTATGAGAACTACGATGTACAATGGCCTCAATAAGTGTCTATTTATGTTCTTTTGTGTACGTATGAAAGACTGTGTGACAGTCTGTGTGTGTGTTTGTGTGTGTGCGTGTCTGTACGTCACACACAAATACCTTCATGCGTTTGTGTACTTATGATTCATGGGTGTGTACAGTGGCCTCAATCAGGGTCTATGTATGTCCTTTTGTGTATGTATGTATGCATGGGTTTTGTACAGACTCACGCGCACACACACACACACACACACACCGACACCGACACACCGACACCGACACACAGACGTACGCACATACATTCATGCCTTGGTGTGTGTTTTTATACCCATGCAAGTATTTACAATGGCCTCAATAAGGGTCTATTTATGTCGCGTTGTGCATGTATGAATGCATGTCCCTGTCTGTGTGTGTGTGTGTGTGTGTGTGTGTGTGTGTGTGTGTGTGTGTGTGTGTGTGTGTGTGTGTGTGTGTGTGTGTGTGTGTGTGTGTGTGTGTGTGTGTGTGTGTGTGTGTGAGCGTGTGCGTGTACACAACATAAAAAAAGGGCCTGAGCCTAAGTGTCTGAGCCTTAATACCAACAGACTGAAAGGGGAGCGCACCGGCTGCAGGCCCCTGTGTTGCGGTGACTCTGTATAAACTCTGTGGTCGTTTTGTTTTCTTACTTTGGTTTCGGGGCCAAAGTCTGAAAAGTTCATATTTTCAATGGCAACTCTGGAGAAGCCGTAAATTCACAGGGCACTGTATTTTTATCTGCTTTCACATAATGAAAGTTCCAGAGGACATAACAGTCCCACCGAGGGTGGGGTGAAGAGGGAGTGTGTGGTAGAGAGAGAGAGAGAGAGAGAGAGAGAGAGAGAGAGAGAGAGAGAGGGAGAGAGGGAGAGAGGGAGAGAGAAGGATAAAGAGAGAGAGAGAGAAATGGTTGCCGGGTTTTGGTTTTGCGGACAAAAGAGAAGGGCGCAACTGCACTGGACATGTCGCCGTTTGGGAAAAGCGACGCCAGCGAGTATTCCCCAGCCCGGCCGCCCTGCCCCAAAAAAACCAGCCCATTGAGCGAGCAGGGTGCAGGGTATCTGCCGGCTTTTCCAGAGTGAAACCCAACCGAGCCAGGCCTGAATATTCTCAAGCGAAATGGCTCCAAGTTCAATTACACATTACAAGCCGCATGACAGTTTCCATTGTGCAATACTCAGTCTAACAAGACTGTGCTAAATCGGCCAGGCAGCCCTGTTCACACTGGAGTCAGTGTGCCGAGACAGGAGGGAAGGGCCCTCGACAAGAGGCCCTCTTAACTATTCTATTATGGTAACACATACCTGTAGAGCGGCCGACACCTGAGAGCCGGGGGGCCGAGGGGCTACGGGCGGCTGGATCCCGCAGCCTCCTCCTGGACGCTCCCTCTCGTACTCGACTGTTGTCAAACTGTTGCGGCCCGCAACGCTTTTGTGTTGATTGTGGGAGCCCGAGTCGGCGGGGAGATTATCAGCCGGCTTTTTTAGCCGCGGGCTTGCTCCTCGTAATGGATACGAAAAAAAAAAAAAATCCCTTTCGCCTTTCATCCCCGCGCGGGCTCGGGGAAAAAAAAAGGGGGACGAAATGTCACCGTACTCAGACGAAATAATGCCGGTCTTTATAAATATCCTATAATCATCGCTGGCGCTCGGTAAGGTCCCGAGCGCGGAGGGCCGCTGTGCGCGGGCCGTTCCAGGGTGTAATTCGCAGCTCATCCATGTAACCTCCCTTCCCCTCCGCTGGCAGGCCGGGGGAAAAGAGAAGCTTCTCTTTAGTTAGATCACTGCGGCGGTGGGGAAGGCTGGAACCAACCCTGTTAAAACATGAAAACATTCCCTTCTTCAAACCGCCATGACTGAGTAGATTAGGGCCCCATCCGCGCAAAAAAAACAATCTTATTTCCCGAAGATATTTGGGGGCGTTTAATTCTGAGACAATGCCGGCTGGCGCTGCTTACGCCTCCTTTATGGCGCGCGCGCGCTCTCATTAACCGTTCTGCGAGTTTACTCGAAAAACAAAGTAAATAAGTGGTTCAGAGGAACGTACTAAGACGCACACCGAATAGATTCATGTATGCCAGGCTTAATTTTTCTCCCAGATGTTCTTCCCCCCCCTTTTTTTTTTTTTGTCTACGACCGTTAAGGACGAGGGAGAGGAGCTGCAGAGTGCGTGTTGCTGCGTAGCCGTCGAAAGCTGCGCCGCCGCCGACGCACGCCTATATGCATATTTCATCGGGAGATGCAGATTTCACGGCGTGATCCACGGCGTACCGCCGCTTTGTTTGTGGCGTGCGGACGGGGGCCGCGGAAGTGGAGAGGCCCTCCCTGGGAGAAGAGCTCCATCAGTTACCCGGGGGGAAGGTCTGGACGGAGCCCGACGCTCAGAGCGGCGCCGACGTTACCGTAACAGATCTTTCACCGTCGGACAGCCCCCCGGGGGGGCCGGCGATCCCTCCGTTCCGCTTCAAGGGGAAAACTCCGGTGTTTCCAAACCTTAAACTTCATCCAGTCCAATGACATCGATGATCTCAATCCTGATGATCCAAAAAAATAAACTTTTAGGTTGAAGAAATACCAGACTTTGCTTTGAAGAAAGGCCCCTCTGCTGAGGACAGCCTCATCAGACTGGTCAGTATTGGATTTTCAATCCTGAAATTGACCGTTGTGGATATCACTGTGATTAGAGCATTACATCAGTGCAGAAAATCTAAAAAATATAAAAATTTGAGCAGATATTGATCGGCATTCGAATGTAGAATGTGTGAAACACTCCAGTGACATTTTCTACTGCTTCAGCGGTGGAGGGCGTCCGTGCCGTGCCTTTTCACTCCCCATCCAACCCAGCCAGAGAGCGTGGCAGACGGCGTGGGAGCCAGGCTCGCAGCCCGACGTGCTTGTGCGGCAAACGGGGCTGTTTCTGGTGATTTCCTCTGCGCTCCATCTGCACGGCCTTGCGGTTAAACGACTTATTACACTGTTCCAGAGAAATGTTAATGTCTGTGTTCACAAGGGACGCAACATCCAGACGCAATTAAAAGCACAAACAAATGTCAGCCAGTGTTTGTGTTAATAACTGGGTTTGATGAGAGAGCGGGCGAGAGAGAGAGAGAGAGAGAGAGAGAGATGAGAGAGAGAGAGAGAGAGAGAGAGAGAGAGAGAGAGAGAGAGAGAGAGAGAGAGAGAGAGGGAGGGAGGGCGAGGGAGAGAGAGAGAGTGGCCACAAGCACGTGTCACCTGCACTCAGCGGAATGAAAGAATGGCAGCACTTGAAAGTGGAATCCGACTGGAAAAAGGGAGGAGAACTGTGTGGTCCCCGGGCTAACTATCATAGGTTGTGCCTTGTAACACACACACACTGAAGTGGTGTGTGTGCGCGTGTGTGTGCGTGTGTGTGTGCGCGTGTGTGTGTGTGTGTGTGTGTGTGTGTGTGTGTGTGTGTGTGTGTGTGTGTGTGTGTGCATGTGTGTGTGTGTGTATGTGAGTGTGTGTATGTGCACACGCGTGCGCGCGCATTCCCGGCCGCCCCCGCCCCCGAACGGTGCGGAGCGCTGGGCTGCGGCGAGGCCCGTCCCAAGCGCGACTTCAACAATATCGCTGACATCTAATGGCCTGGATGCCGATGGTGCCTCCTTAGCTGCGACCTGGATCCCACAGACGTGCAGTGGGGATGGAGACGGAATCCACTCCACGCCGCCGACCCCAAACCCACCCACCCACCCCACCCCACCCCTGCTCACCCCCACCCACCCCCCGGTCCCAGGGAAAACGCCTGAGATCAGCGTCGACTTGAGGGGGAAACATCAGAGTCGGAGGTTTCCACGTGGACGATGCGAGGCCGGGGCGGCGTGTCTTATTGACAGCGAGAACAGAGAGGTGTGGACAGGACATTGTACTGTATGTTGTTCCTCCAGGAAGGGAGGTCTTTTCCTGCTTCCACATCTGCAGCGCGTTTGACAAATCCTCATAATAAATTGTTCACTGCGTGTTGTTTAAAAAAAAAAAAGTGTCAAAGAATTTCATGCACAGACGCATAGCGAACCCCACTTTATTAAAGTTTTCCTAACACCCTGTCGCCATATTACTCTCATAAAAGCCAAAGTATCACAATGACATTTCTACTTAAGTCAAAGCATGCACCTGTAAGTAAAAGTGGATAAATGTACTTCAAGTATTAAGAGTAAAAGTACTTATCACATCGAGTGACCTCATATAACAGGGACTAGAAAACGGCAACGAGTGCTTCCTTTTCCTTCAGGCGGATGATTCTCGTACAGATCCTGATTACAATTTAAACCCAAAAAATAATTCAGGTGGTGTCATAGTAATACACACATACAGATCCTGTTGTTGTTGTTTATTAACTAATACAAACGCTGGGTCAGTGCTGTGGTGGAGTAAAAAGTCTAGATATTTGCTTTGAAATGTAGTTGGGAAAAAGCGTAGAAAGTCTCTGAAACTGGTTCTACTTCAGTGAGTACAAATACTGTCCTTAAAATATACTGAAGTACGGTGACAAAGTATTAGTACTTTGTTACTCAGCACACCTGCCCAGGAGGCTCAGCACCTGTGTTTGGACTGATGAACGCGTTCACATACCGAGGCTCGCACAAACATTACCTGAAGCATATCCAATATCCACTCCGTGTCCCTCGATTGGATCCAATTTGCTTATGTCCCGTGGAAATACGCACGGCATTCATTAGATGAGGAAAAAAAACACACACACACGCGTGCGCACACACACACACACACACACACACACACACACACACACACACACACACAAGGCAAATAGTTTACACGAGGCGAGATGCGTTTAAGGAGCCGTCCGGGTCCGAAAGTTTTATCTTACGCTGACACTTTGTTGGAAGAGGAGCGACCGCACCGAATATGGGAGCCTGGGTGCCCACGGTGGAGACATGACACAACAGGAATCAAAAATAGACCCGTGGCTCTTAGAGCAGCGTTGCTCATCCATTCAGGAGGGGATCACGTATCGTGTTCGCATGTTGCCAAAACACAAAGTGTCTCAAACCATCCCGAGATTACAGCCTGAGATAGCGCCGCTTATCCATCTGTCAGCGCACAAAGAGTTATCTTTTCTTGTTTAAGTCGCTCAGACTCAAATGTCTAATCTAGAGCTTGCGTGTGTGTATATGTGCGTGTGTGTATATGTGTGTGTGTGTGTGTATGTGTGTGTGTGTGTGTGTGCCTGCGTGCGTGCGTGCGTGTGTGTGTGTGTGTGTGTGTGTGTGTGTGTGTGTGTGTGTGTGTGTGTGTGCATGTGTGCGTGTGTGTGCGTATGTGTGTGTGTGTGTGTGTGTGTGTGTGTGTGTGTGTGTGTGTGTGTGTGTGTGTGTGTGTGTGCATGCATGCGTGTGCTTTCTAAATGTAGTGTAGCACTCCACACAGGCCTTTTCGGAGAGGAGGAATGTGAGGGCTCCCGGCCCAGTTAAATCTCCACCATGGTCTCCTCCCTCCATCACTCATTTGGGACTCCTCGTATGTCTGTGTGCATTCAGTTTGATTCTACCTAATATCAATTACCGATAATGCTCGGACCATCAATCAAGCGCCGTTTCTTAACCTCTCCGTTTTGTACCTGGAGATTTACAGCGCCGCGCAATCTTTAGGCGGTGCGTGTTAAAGAAAACGGGGCGGCCTGAAAAGAAACCTCTGGTATTTTTTAACTTGAGCCTCATTTTTCAATCGTTGACTCGTCGGCCCCGGCGATTGTACTCGAATGTAATCACCGAAAAATAAGTCATAAAAGGAGTCTTATCTTTTTCAAGGCTCGGAGAGAAGCGATCGAGGCGGCCTCTCGATGCCTCCTTCTGCGCCGCTTCCTTTTCGAATCGCCGGATCTCCAACAGAGGTGCGAAAGAACCCGGTTCCAGGAAGTTCGATTCCGCCCCGGGAATTTGAGTCAACCGTGTGGGTTTGTTAAATAGAAGCAGCCCCGGGGGGTCCACACGCTGAGCGGGGGTAGCTGGATTAGTGCGCGGCCGGAGCAGAAACACGGCGCCGACTTTGCTTTGACACACGAACAGACCGTTCGACGTGTACTCGGCTTCTTCGTACTCGACGTGTACTTCAGCTTCTTCGAATCGATCCGTCTCGTGATATGACATCATGTTCGGAGTTTGGTGGGAGTCGCCATTCCGCAGCGACGTCCTGCTGAGGATACAAGTTTGGCCAAAAAACTTGAGCCCTCGCCAAAGCGGAGAGCGGAGACACCCAAGGTCGTCGTCGTCTGCAGTGGGATGTCTAATGTCTGTAGAAATTTTAATGGACTTCCAGTGATCGATGTCCAGAGTTGCTGGCTAATACAAGGTTTCTTGATTTGTTTCAGCGCCCTAGGACCCCGACTCCGCAGAACTCACGGTCCGCATCCGCTTAGTTTCCCCACTTTGAGAAACCGATACGTCCTCTTACTGTCACCGGGCCGGGAAAAGAGCTCCTTCACCCAAGGTCAAAAACTTTACCATTCTGTCGATGACCAGGGACTTACAAATCATAAGTATTGATCATGGCAAAGATCACGCTGAATGTAGGGCGGACAGTAAAATCATATCCACTTAGGCTTAATAGCCCCTATTAAAGAAATTATGCACACAAACTAAGACTGTCTAATTGTTCGCATATTATGTCGCTCCATATATCTTTTTTCCTTTGCATTTTTATCCTCGCAATTCTCACAATGAATCAAGGTTTTTACTCGTTATTGACTGCTTCAGGTGGAACAGCTGTAATTGGTCGGTTGGCCCCTTATCAACCGGCGGTCCCGTGGCCTTGTGGGTAAGATTGCTCGAGCCAATGACACAATGTACTGGTGGGGTTTTTTTTATTTTTTATGTGTATCAATATTTGATGTATTTACTAATGAAGGTTCCCGCATCAGCCGGTGACCCCCCTCCTAATGAAGTCAATGCATTTGTGAAAGTCAGTCAACAGGTCAAGGACTAGAGGAAATCTACATATCGTCCTTCGGCGATCAACTGTTCGCCAAATAAGGACACGGCCACATTGCAGATAGTATCAGTTCAGTACTTATTGCAAATGTGAATATCTGCGAATCATGGGCAGTTTTTCAGTTTTTTTATTTTGTTTTTTTTTACCACCTGTTGGCACAAATTCTCCCCCCCAGGCTCTCATCAGTATAATTGACATCTCCTACCATCAACCGTTATGGAGCTAGTATATATATTTTTTTATATTTATTTATGTTTTTTTTATCATTTATATTTTTGTTTCATGATTTTGTGGATACACTGCCTTAAACACACACCGGGCCAAATACCAGCATCAAATATCATAAACAAATCAGATAGTGTTGATCCCAGAGAAGAGCACTTTATTCTGTGTGTTTTCTTATGGGGTGAAAACCGGCCCTGTTGGCAACTTACAGAGACTAAAAACAACCTTGAAAACAGCTTGTAAACACTGTCAGGCCTTCCTCTCACACATAAACACACACACACACACACACGTGTGTGTGTGTGTGTGTGTGTGTGTGTCTTCCCAAAGATGTGTTTGTGTCTTCCCAAAGATTAGTGCTCATGAGCATGAAAGATGATGTGGAAGCATCATTCGTTAAAATCACAGGATTCCCGCATTGCAACAGGACCGTGTGATTATGCCAATTCAGCGATATGCAAAAGAACCTGTTTGCTTTTCATTCTCATTTCCTGTACACTGGATACACTGTCTTTTTTTTTTAAATTTTATTTATTTTTTATTTTTTTAATTTCCACATCATCCTGCCCAGAAGCAAAGATGACATGACATGATAAGAAAACTGTATATCTGAGAGACTCCCAAATGGCATGACTTGAGGTTCTAACCGGTCCTGACTACCTGTGGTATAACCATGTGTCGCGTCTGTTCCTTTCTGGTGACTTGAAATGGGTCGCGACGCCAAACCCCGAGTCAGAAACGTCACTTTCCACGCTGTTTTCTCACTCCGCTGATTCCGTCTTTTGTTTTGTAACCACTTTCCCATCCTCCTTTTTATCTGCATTAGGGCGAAGCACGCTCATGAAAAATGTATCTGCAGTGATCTGCATATGACGATTCCCCAGATTGGGTTCCACAGCTCAGTTTTTGTTTTTTGTTTTTTTTCAGGAGAATGAACGAAAGCGGTGTTATGCAGCACAAAGAGTCTCAGTTTGTTTGAATAGTATTACAGAGTATATCATACAATTATACTGTAGTTTTAGACTGTTCCGTCATCTGTGAGGAATTTGTATTATATTCTGTAATTCCTATAGTCAAATCTAGTCAATTTTGATTTTAGTAGATTTATTACTAGATTAATTTGTACGTTTCTGTACCTTATGCTATGCACGCTTTGTGCTATGCTCCTTTATTTTCTTGCCTATTCATTGACTATTTGTGCCACTGGTCAGTCACACATCCGCTTTTCATCGCACAAGTACTCCGGCGCAGTACAATGACAACAATGACGTCTTATGGAATTACACAAGCGGAAAAGAAAGAAAGAAAGAAAGAAAGACCGCGGGTAGGGGGAAATGAATATTTAAAAAACCTTAACTGGCAACATTTAATGTCTAACATGTGAGCGCCGGGGTCCCGTCGTGTTTGCACGGGCCTCTCCCTGCTCCTGTAAAGATCTTATATGCACGGCTTCTAATTTTAACCCGACAAATCCAGCACTTATGATATATACGGGGAAAATTACATGTATGTTATACGGGAGGGAGAAAACATAAGGGGGGCGCGGGCGGGCGGCTGTTTTTGCTTTTTTTTTTTTTTTTTTTTTTTTTTACGAGTGCGAAAAGTATATGCACACTAGAAAGAGCGAGCTTTCTCAGAATTCTTAATTCTTATGTCATCGAGCTCGTTCATTATCTAATGTTGAGTCCCGTGCGACGAGCATCTCGCTATAATTGCTTTTATCAGTTTTACTGTGCGAGGGAAGGAGCCCTTTGATGTATTTAAGGGACTAACCTAATGAATCAGTGAAGGCAGAAGCAGCCTATCAGGGGAATCCATCTCAAAGGGAAAGGGGGGGGGTTGGGCGGGGGAGGGGGGGTGATGTGATGGTGGTTGTGGGGGGTGGGGTGGGGGAGGGCTACTGCAACAATGCATTCTTTACTTGCCTGCGATGGTGAACAAGCAGGACTTAATCAAGCACAATTGACCAAAGAAAAGAGGCTTGGAAGGCACGGGGGGTAATCAAGTGTAAATATTCTATACAAAACAATGTGGGGGGGTCGGGGGGGGGGGGGGGGTTATGGGTGCAGTGGGGGAGGGGTCGGCTTATTTAGCAAATATGCAGGATTGCTTTTGACCCCATAGCGACCACTAGCACGACACACACACACACACACACACACAGACACACACACATACACACACACACACACACACACACACACACACACACGGGCACACACACACACACACACACACACACACACACACACACACACCCACACACACACACACACACACACACACATATCTCTATCAGTCGTTAATCATCATTTCCAATGAGAGGGAGCCTTGTTTGAGGGGAAATAATGGCATATGCACCCGCTGCCCCGCTCTGCAGCCTGGAAATCGCTTCCTCGACACCTTTGCGTTCATGTGTTGTGTTGATTTTATAAAATCAACACAACACAAAAAAAAAATGCCTTATTTCTTAAGTTCTTTTTTTTTTTTACCAGTCTGGTGCCTGGTGGGTAGGCAGGGGGATAACGCAGAGAGTCTCTCGGCGGCTTGGTCGTGGTGGAGGTTTGGGGGGGGGGGAGGAGGAGTCTGGGTTCAGTTACCGCCGGCTTTTCCCACAAAAGTGATCAGAGGCTGAAAGTTGAGAGTGTGTGTCCCTCGCAGCGGGCCCGCTCACTATTTCCAGTTTAACCTCGTACTAAACTGTCCATTGTGTTCCCGCTCTGTCGATGCCGCCCCGGCTCCATTCACATGGCCGGCGGGTCGCCGTGGCGGAGGGCCGGAGGGTTTTTTTTGTTTTTTTTTACGAGGCCGGATGGCAGCGCCGCCTCATCTCCCCGTGTGTCACTTTGGCAGAAAGGGAGAGAAGTATATACTACAACCATTTGATGAGCAGTAGGGCAATAAATTCATTAATCATCATTTTATGCCTCATCAAACACTTTGCCAGCCCCTCCATGGGAGTTACACAAATTAGCCACTGAAAAAAGCAGTCATTTTAAAGCGGCTAGGTAAGTGCTTTTTGATTGCCTTCCTGAACAATGCTTCCCCTGACAAGCTAATAAATCAGATCTTTCTATACCCAAAGTGCAGCTACTGTGAACAACAGCGCCCAATTTGAGTTCCCCCAAACAAAAGCGGGAGGCTGTGTGGGACAAGGGCTTCCACTACAGCCCAGTCTCTTTCACACGTTTGTTTTGGGTTCCCGCTCTTTATTCTGGGACAATGTGGCCGGAGACCAAAGCCCTTTGATAACCGAATGAAGAGTTATGTTTCAGCTCAGACTTGCAAACTGTGTTTTTTGCCTTTTTTGGATCAAAGTTATGTTACGTTTGATGGGAGACGTGAGTGATGGCGACCACGAGGCGCAGAATTCCGTCAGATCTTTGAGTCGTTATTTGTTTCAATTTCCGCCTCTCGCCATTCCCCCCTCCGGTGAGATCGCGGGCGAAGTAAGCTGCGGGTTTTCCATCCGTGGGCCGATCGCAAAGTCCTGTTGGCAGGTGATGCCTACCTACTGCGGGGATCATATCCTTCCATCCAGATGGCCATTCCACGCAAGACTAGCAAATCATCCATCAGACTGGAAATGGCTCCTTTATTGAAAATGAGGTCAATAGATGATTTGAGCCCGGTCCGCGGCTGGCCGCGTTAGCGTGCTCCGGGTATTAGTGGCCCTCCGTCAGCGCATTAGCGCAGGGGATCTGGTGCGGGAAGGGGCCACAGTTTGAGGGGTAAGAGGTGGCAGGGTGTTGGGGGTGGTCTTTATCTGTTTAAAGCCCCTCTCTGATGAGATTACCTTTTGGAGTTGGCTGTAAACCACCTGGTTAATCAGGATACGGCTGCAGCCAACACACTCACACTGGCATACGGCCACGCAGAGAGAGAGGGAGGGAGAGAGAGAGAGAGAGAGAGAGAGAGAGAGAGAGAGAGAGAGAGAGAGAGAGTGACAGAGAGAGAGAAGAAATAAAAGAGAAACATTTTTCTTTGGTCGTCATCGGCTCGTGCGTTCCGGGCTCCTGTGGTAAGCAAAAAAAAAAACCACAAGCAGACACGTAGCGGCGTGGAAACACTTTCGCTTCCGTGCTTGTTGCCGTTCGGATTTGCCTCCTGTCTGATTTGTCGATTGGTAAAATGATATATGTAGGTTGAAAAAATTACACATCAGTGATCTACCTGCAACCCAGCAGCGCGAGGCCTGTCGATTGGACGCCTCCCAGGTTGCATCACAAGCAGCCACTTTTTGGAAACGACCCGAGCGAGAGAGCGCCTCCTCTCGCCTCGTCATTGGCGAAGCGAGAGCGGAGCTAACGTGGACCACAAAGGAGAAAAACAAATAAATAAAAAAGGAGGCAAGGAAGTTTACCTCCGTCTTGGAGGACAAGTGTCAGGATGAGAATAAACCAAGAGAGGCTTGAGATTTGATTTTGTGACGTGTTTGTAAGAAGGAGAAAATGTCCCGGGAACTGTGGATAATGTCAATAGTACGGGCACAGTGTGTTGTGTGTGTGAGTGTCAGTCCATGTGTGTGTGTGTGAGTGTCAGACCATGTGTGTGTGTGTGTGTGTGTGTCAGACCATGTGCGTGTGCGTGTGTGAGTGTCAGTCCGTGTGTGTGTGCATGTGTGAGTGTCAGTCCATGTGTGTGTGTGCGTGTGTGTGAGTGTCAGTCCATGTGTGTGTGCGTGTGTGAGTGTCAGTCCATGTGTGTGTGTGTGCTCAGGCATCATTGCGGTCATTAGGACAGATATCTGTGCGGTAATGTGGAGCAGATGCCGAGAAGAAAGGGATCATTTAAAAGGGGCAAATGTAAATAAACAGTCAAGCGGCAGCATCAGTGCAACCCCCACCCCCCCACCCCACCCTCACCCCCGCCCCCCGACCCACTGAAGTCACCGAAAAAGAAAACACTTCATCAATCTTCATCACACTCATTAAGATTGCACCCTGAGAGTTCCTTATCTGTTTATTGTGCTGCATTTGTAGAGAATTGCTGAGAATTATTATTTCATGATATTGTTCATATCTAATATGCTTCCTACTCCGTTGCCTTTTTGAATCTATATATAAACTTTTCTATATATTGACTTCAACTTCCACACGTGCATTCCACGGGTCTCTAAGCGTGCAAGTCTTTGTTGACATGTGTTTGAAAGAGCCCACACCCACAAATTTCTTCAAAACAACCCAAACAGGGCATGTGTTTTGGGGAAGTTTTGTCGTCCCTTTTCGGGTTCCGGCGCTTTGATTCCCCTCACCCCTGTGGCAGAGATGTCGAGTCAGGAATTGGAAGCAGAAGCGGTCCCGCCACACCACCCAGGAGCCGCCGGTTTCACAGCCTCCACACGGGGGGGAAACACGCCAGCAACACCCGAGGAACAGTTTGGGTTGTTTTAAGCTCCGCCCACTTCACCCTGCATCTGCGTTTATCAATGCATCCACACGTTTGTGCACGCGTGTGTATCTATATATAAAAATGACTCTGTGCGTGCGTGCGTGCGTGCGTGCGTGCGTGCGTGCGTGCGTGCGTGCGTGCGTGCGTGCGTGTGTGTGTGGGCAGGAGCCCCTCAGTGAGTCCTTACATGGTTACTAAACACAGGGGCCTTTGCAGTCACGGGGTCAAAAGCTCACTTCACCGCGCATGTTGGTCAATGAGCAACGCTTCTCATGGAGTGAGGGTGCAAAGTCCACGCACACACACACACACACACACACACACACACACCCACACACCCACACACACACACACACACACAGACACACACAGATTGCACACACAGCCAAACATCTCATGGGTGTGTGTGTGAGTCACATAGAATTGCAGTCTGTCAAAAAGCAATATACAAATATAACTCAAATATGATAAGTGTTCAACGTCTCTGTAGCATTTCCACGTAACAGTCGTTTTGTATCGTGCAATTTAAAACCATGTGCGCTATTTTCGATTTGACTTTAATTCACAACATTTTAATTCTCATTTTCAAAATGATATGTGTGGGCGCATTCACCGAAAAACAAAAACAAAAACAAACGAGAAAAAAAAAAAAAAAAACAGCGTTCAAAACCGGAGACAAGTTGAACCCGTTCAACTCCGGCTCGTGATTTATATGCTCCGAATCCACACATCATATTATCACCACGGTTGTGTTTTGTTTTTGCACTGAAACGTCTCTCCCCCTCTCTCTCTCCCCACTCTCTCTCTCCCCACTCTCTCTCTCCCTCTCTAACAGCCACTCCACTGTTTCTATTTACCAACTGGACCTGAAGTCACACCTCCGTCTCCATTATCCAATCTATCCAACCTCTGACTAAGTGCACCTCATAGCTCATCATTCTTCATAAATGTTGTTTTTCCTTCATTCGAATGTTTTATTTATGTCGGGGGGGGGCGGACGGGGTGGGGGGCGGGGTGGGGGGGGTGTCACTTAAAAAACAACACACAGCTCCAAATTACATGTCTAATCTTTCCCAGGGGAGAGAGCCGCGAAGAAATAGAAAAACAGTCGGTGAAGTGGGGGGGTGGGGGTGGGGGGGGGGGGTCCAGGTGGGGACCTACATCGCCTCCACCGCCACCTCCACCTCCACCCCATTGCTTAACTTTACAACGTGTCCGGGAGCATTTTAGCACCTGAGAAATCAGAGGTGCCAACGGCCTGCGGCCCACGTCAAAAGAGCAAACTCCCTCCTTGATCAGGTTTCGAAATCTCTAAAACGTCACGAATCCCAGAAAACGTGACAAAAAAAACCAAAAACCTTGATATTCCTTCGGGGTCTCACACAGCAAAGGTGTGGCCTGTTTGGTTATTTTTATTTATTTTATTTTTTTCTTCGCCGAAGCCTTAAAAACCTCCTTTAATTCTGCTCCTTCCTTCCACGTCCGGGAGCTCCTGTGCCAGCGGGGTCTATGTTTACACTTTTCGGGGGACCGCCGTCGGGTCCACCTTGGTATCGCAATTTTTTCGCATCGACAGCTTTGGGTTTGTTGAGCTAAACCGCGTCACCCGGCTCTGTTCTGTTTGCATATGCACGTTCCTGAAGGAGGCCATATTGGAAATGTGTTCACGAAAATCGGGGGGTTGTAACACGCTGAAAAATAACGATTGACTGGGAGTCGTTGTATTGCATTGTAGCTTTTAAAAAAATGCTTAAAATTTGTCAAAACCTACATGTATTTTGGGCTTTCTCAACTTAAAATGTGCATCTTCATTTCTCACTTTAAAGTGAGGACGTTTCAACACCTAAGGAATATACATGTTAAGAATTAAAGCTGTTTTTATGTGTTTAAAAATCACCTTTGTACATAACTGAGACTGAGGCCGTCCGACCGCAGAGTCGATTTCCAAATTCTAATGTCGTTCATGGGCACAACTGTTGCCACTTGACCCGTTCACCTATAACATTTGATAAATCCAGAGTTTAGTTCCACGTCATTACATCCAAACACCCCCAGTGTAGAGGAGTGACCCAAGTTTCAAGAAAATAAAAAAGTATACTGGAGTGTGTTATCTGGAGGTGTATTAAATATACTTTGTATATCGTGAATATTTATGGACAATTGATATACTAAAATTGTGTCAACCACTCATGTTGTGCTCAGTGTGTTTTTTATCGATTTTGGATTACTTCTGGCTACTGAAATAGTACTTACACTTTTTAAGTATACTACATATTTAAGTATGTTCATATTTCACCCTTAAAACATTCTAAATAGTGTACTGAATATCCTGTAAGTATATGTTTGTACACTTTAAAGTATTACCTTGCCTACAGTTGTTTTTAAATGACCATTTTAAATGAAGCAAGCAGACACAGAGCACAGCCTAAATGCAATAACGTCCCTGCTTTAAATTAAATACATGCATTAGTTAAGTGAAAGGTCATTCTCTGTCACGTTGCCATCACGTCACTTTACTACAATGACAAATTTGTTCGGAGGCAGTCAAAGGATAATTATTCATTAATTTTGCTTAGAAGCCTGGCTTGGTGTACGTAATATATTTTTTTAATGTTTTTTTTTTGTTTATATTGAAATAAATGTGGAATATTAATCTTAATTTACCAGCAAGATCAATTTCCAATTTTTACATATTCGTTTAGTCGCAAAATCTAAGTGACTCGTGGGTGCTGAGCAGTGATAGAGTCAGAGTGGAAGCTGGAGCCTTCGTTCTCCTTCTGTTATTGCTCTGGTGTGTACACGGGGGATTGTTTCTCCACACTTAATATTCTCACGTTGTACCCGTCTGTGCATCGCTTCCAAACAATGAGAAGTTATAAAGAAAAATATAGGAGAAAAGTTGAGAAGAAGCTTCATTTTCTCTTTCTCTGCAGATCGTCTCCTACTGTGAGTCAGAGGCCGAACGGAGCGCTGGGCCTCGGTGTAGTTCATTCAGTTTGCCAAATAAGTGGTGGAATAGAAATGTGCTAGATATGTACAGTATATTACTTTTTAGATTAATAACTCCTGATTTAATAAATAAATTAGTGTGGCTCTACATCTGCAACCCTATAGCCTTTTTATTTATTTCAATAATAATAATAATAATAATAATAATAATAATAATAATAATAATTGGGATAATTATAATAATAATAATTATAATAATAATTTAAGGCGATGTACAATTCCTAGCAATGCAAAGGATTCATCAATGGCAGCGCCAAAGCACTTTCTTTCTTTAGTAACTGCTTAAATTATGCAAAACGCGACTCATACATAATAGAGGGGAAAGAAAAGATCTCACGCTGAGTTATATCATTTTAAACACTATTTTAAGTAATACTGGCAACAGGAAAAGTGCAAAATGCTGAATTGGTGGTTATTTCTTTGTGTCTGAAGCAGTCACGTTTTGGAGATGTGGCAGATAAACATTTTATATACTTTTTTTTTATTAACGAGCACTAGTGTAATTATTTCATTTTCCCTGCCTCAGGCCGTTATAAATTACAATAATTCTATAATATATTTGCCCTTTGAACGAAACAATACGATCCTAAACTAATACAGACTGCTACCCTCAAAACGTGTGTATATAACTCCTCTGAAAAGCAGCCAGTTCTTCAATCAATTCTTTAAAAAAATGATTTTACAAATTAAACTATAATACCCTCTTAGGGGACATTGCATCGAACACTTGAACCCCTCAGGGATCAGCAGAGAAAAAACATAATTATGCTATTTAGTGCTTGAGCACACTGTGTCAGATTAAAGTAGAAATAGAGGACATTAAGGCTGAACCCCAGGGGACAGAGCAGGAGAAAGTAAACTATAGAGATTAATGGAGCTGTAAACAAGAGCAAGCTGGCCTACTTCCACTGGAGACCAGGGCCATGATGACGTAATAATAATAATAATAATAATAATAATAATAACTTGCTTTTACCACATTCTGTTCTTTAAATCCAGTAGGCCTATAGCATTAGAAATGATTGTAGTCTTTAAATATGGTTTGATTTTATTTTTTCGATCCACATTTGGTTTTTTTTATTTGTTTGATTTATAGGTATAATAATAAGTATAATAATAATACTATTATCATAGTTCTTATAATAATATTTTTTACTGTTATTATTATTATAATTTTATTATTATTATTATTATTATTATTATTATTATTGTATTATTGTTATTATTATTATTATTATTATTATTATTATTATTATTATTAATAATAATACTAATAATAATAATAATACTAATAATAATAATAATATATAATCATTATGTTCGTTCTCGTTACGTTCGTGTTTAAATATATCGCTTTTATTTAAATTCATCAATGCAACACACATTTTACAATTAGCTTTTTTTTGGCCCCTTCTTCTCGTTTTGGTCTTGCAGCCATAATCCTCATAATAACTGTGATTACTGTTCGTGCCCCAGTGCCTCAAGTCCATTTGATCGGGGATAGTTTTTCGAGACGGATTAGGAATGAGCCCCTTAAATTAGGAGCAAGTGTGACACCTACCTGCCAAACTTGGAAGAGTACGCAAGCTGCCTGGCTCAGGGCTGCTTTTATTTATTTCATTTTGGGTTGGGGTTTTTTAAACTTACTCCGTGTCATGAAGCTTCCCCCCTTCCCCCGAATTACTAATGTTTCACATCTAACGCACTATTAAAGAGACTCCCATTAATGGTGCAACAGGGCAGTGTGCATGCTCTAAATGCATGGTTGGGTCTTTTTAGCAGCTTTGCCACGCCTTGGAAATAGTAATGAGCTCTAAATTTGGCATAAAATCGAGCTCATTACCGCTTAGTTCGCCACCTGATTGCTTTGCACACAACAAGATGAGTAATTGGGTTAAATGACTGCAGCTCGGTGTCCTAATATCAATATCCACCCATAGGGCTGTGGGGAGATACATTTAAAATATATATATTTATATATAATGATCAGCAGGGGTGTTATTCTGAGAAAAAAAACAAAAACCTTCCAACCTTTTATAAAGTGGATCTATACCCTCATCACTCTGACACATGATGCTTTTAATACCACATGCTTAAAAAACGAGTTAAGATAAATTAAATGAAATGCTATCATTATTACAGAATACTCAATCCATAATTCATAAAACCCACAGATAGTTCGATTCAGAAGCACTTCTGACACTGTTCCACAAGATAAAACAATTTTCCCACCAAAAAATAATCTCTGCACACGTGTATTTTTTTTTTTCATAATTTACTTCAAAGATAGTGTATCGTCCATTTTAAATACAAAAATGCTACATTAAATATACATGTTAGTCTTTAATACAAATAGACTCAGGCGGCTGCAGCGATTTAAGACCATTCTTGTTACATCTTTAGGGTTCAACCATTTTCAGAAACTAAATTTTTGAGAATAGCATTTACTGCAAGAATAGAGCTGTTGTCAGAATTCGCTTCTTGGATTTTTCCTTTTCTCTCTCTCTCTCTCTCTCTCTCTCTCTCTCTCTCTCTCTCTCTATCCTCATATATCCAATTCAACCGCAACACAAAAAAAATGTATGAAATAAAATAAAAATAAATAAAATTGGATTTGGAAGAAGGAAAAAAACAAGAGAAAATAACCAGTTATTATTAAATGTTTGACATACCTTTCTTAAGTTCATAAGGGGAGTCTTTACACACATCTACCTGCGTTTGTTGGCCTCTGGCTCTCACCAGAGCCTCTGCTCTATTTAACACAGTCTGGTTTAATCCATTGAAATGCTGCGCGGACGCGGTGCCCGAGCCGCCGCCTCCTCCGCCTCCTCCGTGGTGATGGTGGTGGGGGTGGTGGGGGTGTCCGCCGGCGTGCATGTGTCCGAAGCCGGCGTAGTTCGTGTAGCCGCCGGGGTAGAACGGCGAGGTGTAGTAGAGGGGCCGGGACAGGACGGCGCCGCTCGGCAGGGCGCACTGCGGCGAGGAGCGGGACGGCGACGGGGACGCGCCGGCCGCCATCCCCGCGCCGTGCGCCTCGGGGCCCGACTTGCACCTGTCCGAGGACGTGGCGATCTCCGCCAGGGACCACAGTTTGGGTTTGGGGGCCTGCACCGAGTGGATCACGGACGTGGCGTTGCCGCCGCCGCCGCTGAGCGCCGAGCCGCCGTGGCTCAGGTCCGAGGGCTTGTCCTGCGGCTCGGCTCCCCGGGGAAGCGCGGCGCCCGGCGGGGAGGACGTGGTGGGCTTGGCGGACTCGGGCGGCGGGTCCGTGCAGGTGGTCCGCTCGTCCGGGGGGTCTTTTAATTCCGAGTCGCTCGAGAGAAGCGGGTCCGTGTCTTTGCCGTGACTCTCGTCTTTAAAGCGGTCACACGACGTGATGTCCCCTGGGTTGAGCAGCTTGTGATCTGCGGCGTAGGAAAAAGTAAACGGGGGAAAAAACAGCAATGTTGTTATATTATATATGTGTGTGTAGACTACCCACGACAAAGGCTTGGACATATGTCGGCTGTTTTAAATTACAAATATATAAACATTACCATAACAATGGATATGGTAATAAGCGTGCAACAATGGAGCCAGAGCTCACACAACCAGTAAAAAAAAAACAGGGATATTAATGATCATAAAATGGTAATAATTATCATTAGCCAAATACTCCAAGCAATTCACCAGCTGTATCCTTATTATTCAGTTAGAGATAAATTGAGTGCTAAACACTGCGATTTCCAGCCTCTATGAGAAGTCAAATGAGGGGAGTTCAAGGTGATTATTATTTAAAGCAATTGTCCCATTATAAATAATACACCACCATTAACCAGCAATCAATTTAGCGCCCCTGAGTGGAAACGACTGCGATGAAAAATTGATGATTTCTTTTCTTTTTTTTTCCTTCCTTCCTTCCTTCCTTCCTTCCTTCCTTCCATCATTCCTTCCTTCCCTTCCTTCTTCCTTCCTCCCTTTCTCCCTTCCTCCCTCCCTTCCTTCCTTCCCTTCCCTACTTCCTTCCCCTTCCTTCCTTCCTTCCCTTCCCTTCCCTTCCTTCCACCAACCTGACTCGGTGTCCGTCGAGTCCCCGCCCTTGTCGGCGCAGGGCGGCTTGCCGGGAAGCTCGTCGTCGTCGTTCTTCTCCAGGTCGATGTTCTCGTCCTCCTCCTCGTCCTCGCTGCGGTTCCGCGGGGTCCAGGTCATCTTGTTCTCCTTCTTTAGCCTCCTCCGGGCGTTGGCGAACCAGGTGGACACCTGCGTGAGGGTCATCTTGGTGATGATGGCCAGCATGATCTTCTCGCCCTTGGTGGGGTAGGGGTTCTTGCGGTGCTCGTTGAGCCAGGCCTTCAGGGTGGCAGTGGCGTCCCGGGTGGCGTTCTTCCGGTACGCCGGGTCCCCGTACGGGTACGAGCCCAGGGGAGCGGCGTAGGGGTGGTATCCTATGGAGCCGGCCATGCCCGTGGTGTGGTCGTAAGGGGAACTCTGGAAGTAGGAAAAGACGGTGCGTAAAAAACGTGCTTCTGTTTAAAGTATAATTATACAAAGAAAAAAAGGGGAAAAGAAACAAACCAAAAAGGAGAAACACTGGAGTTTGAGAGACGTGCACACGCGCATAGGAATACTCGCTCGCACATAAACAGTCATGCACACGCGCGCGCGCGCGCCTTCACACGTGCGCGCGCACACAAACACTCAAAACAAATAGTTTCCCGATCCTTTATTCGTTCCCAAAGTTTGTTTGAACTTGATGAGGGATTTTATTTAATAATGTATTATTATTATTATTATTATTATTATTATTATTATTGTTGTTATTATTATTGTTATTGTTATTGTTATTGTTATTGTTATTGTTATTATTATTATTATTATTATTATTATTGTGGCGTTAATTTGACCCAGATTTCCCGAACGAAATGGCATCGGCGCGTAACGGGGCCTAAAGTATTTATTTATCTACTCAAATTATTTTATCACTGAGATCCATCAAATCAGGGTCAGGCTTAATGTCAAGCATAGGCCGACCCGACCCCGCGGTCTGAATTAATTATTTGTGTCTGTCCGTTCAGCGGTATTTATTGTAGTGCAATGGCTGCAATGTTCATTTAAAACATTTCCCCTCGGTCACAGAACGAGAGGATAAAATTACCTCGACTAATAAAACGACAAAACCAAAACCAAGTAAAGCAGGCCCACTGAGAAGAACATTTACACTCATTGCGATCAGTTAGTGGAGTTTAGAGTGACACTGTAAAATAAAATTGCAATGGAGGAGGCAATAAATACATTTATAGCATTCTTTTCTTTAACTGCAATTCCAAATATCTTACCCTTAAAATATATAGGAAATAAAATCAGTGTTGAGGACAATTAGGAAAATGAAACCAATCCACTCACCACGTACGAGGTGAAGGTGGCGGCGGCGGCCGCGGCGTCCGCGCTGTACGGCAGATGGGAGCTGTAGCCCGGCGAGCCGCCGGTGAACGCGGCGGATCCGGCGTACGGGGCGAAGGCGGACCCGGAGCCGGACCTGCCGAGCTCCTCTGTCCTGGGGCCCGAGAGGACACCGGTGCTGTACGCCGGGGAGCAGGAGTACAGCGCCAGTGAGGCGGAGGGCTGGTACAAGTAGCCCTGAGGATACGCCATGCCAGCCCGCTCGGTGCGCACTTTTCCCCCGGTGCAACTCTCACGCGCGGTCGGAGCTCATAGGAGCCGCTGGTGTGTCCGCCCGTCTGTCCCCGCTCCCCTCCCCAGTTAGAAATATAAAAATAAAAAAACAAAACCAAACAAACAAAAAAAAAAACGACTGACAAAACAAATAAAAACGCCAAATTAAATCACATTTAAAAAAAAATAAATAAAAATAAAAGTCTGCACGGACTGGCTGTGGAGTTGGGGCTTCGTTGTGCTTTTCTTTTCCCTTCTTTTCTGTCTTTCTCCTCCGGTCGGTTCGTCTTTCCGCGTCGCTCCCTCGTTGTGTGGAGTTTTTTTTTCTCCGTCGGGACGGGGGGCTTTGCCGGGGAAAGCGTCCTGCCAAGACGCTAAGTTGGAAATTGAGGATTCTGACGCCTACCACGCCGCGCACGCTCCTCCTCCTCCCGGGGTGTAGTCATCTTCTGCTGGGTAACCACGGTGGTCTCTCCCCCCCCCCCCTCTCTCTCTCTCTCCCTCTCCCTATTTCTCTCTCCATCTCTCCCCCCTCTCTCCCCACGCTCTCTCTCTCTCTCTCTCTCTCTCTACCCCTTTCTCTTTCTCCTTTCTCTCCCCTCTCCCACTCCCCCAATTCCTA
Source organism: Zeus faber (assembly GCF_960531495.2). Classification (NCBI taxonomy): domain Eukaryota; kingdom Metazoa; phylum Chordata; class Actinopteri; order Zeiformes; family Zeidae; genus Zeus; species Zeus faber. The sequence continues at coordinate 10,278,112 of NC_137190.1, read as the reverse complement.
TTTCCCTCCCTCTCTCCCTGTCCCTCCCTCCTCCGCTCTCTCCCCCCTCCCTCTCTCTATCTCTTCCCCATCTCACGCACTCTCTCCCTCTCCCTCTCCTTTCCCTCCCCTCGCTCACTCTCCCTATCTCTTTTTCTGCGTCCGTCCCCCCCTCTCTCTCGCCCCTCTCTCTTTCTCTTACCCCCTCTCCCTCCCTCCCTCTCTCTCCCACTCACGCACACACACTCTTTCTCTCTCCCAGCGTCTTCACCCACCTCCCTCCCTCCCTCCACCTTTTACATTCTCCTGCTCTCTCTCTCTCTCTCTCTCTCCCTCTCTCGCCCCTCTCTAGTTCTATTCCACACACACTCTCGCCTGCCCCTCTCTAGTTCTCTTCCACACCACACACACACACACACACACACACACACACACACACACACACACACACACACACACACACCACACACACACACACACACACACTCTCTCTCTCTCTCTCTCTCTCCTCTCTCTTCTCTCTCTCTCTCTCTCTCTCTCTCATCTCTCTCTCTCTCTCTCTCTCTCTCTCTCTCTCTCTCTCTCTCTCTCTCTCTCTCTCTCCTCTCACGAACCCACACTCTCACTCAGTCTTCACCCGACCCTCCCTCCACCTTTTACTAACAATTCTCTCTCTCTCTCTCTCTCTCTCTCTCTCTCTCTCTCTCTCTCTCTCTCTCTCTCTCTCTCTCCTCTCTCTCTCTCTCTCTCTCTCTCTCTCTCTCTCTCCCCCCCTCTCTCCCCCTCTCTCCCCCTCTCCTCCCCTCTCCCTCCCTCTCTCCCTTTCCCACTAACAAGGCGCGCGTGAAGGCGACACCGTGCATGCGAGTCTTGGAGATGAAGTGAACTCCCAACTCCCCCTCCCCTCCCCTCCCCTCCCTCCCCCCTCGTCACTTTCACACTTGATCCGTTGTGCAAAGGAAAGGTTTGCGAGCGCGTCTCTCTCACTTTCTTCCCTTTTTGGTCGATGCTTATCGCTTCCCCGCGTCGCGTCAAAGCCGTAGCCGCGCCGTGCGCCATGTGCCCGAAAACAAGGTGTTTTTTTGGGGGGGGGCGATCTTCTTTCTATCGCGCAGAAAAAGGAGCTGAACGCCGATGCGTTCCACGTGGATTACTATTTAACATCGTCGACGTTTGGTGTTGGTAAGATATGGCACTTAAAAAAGTTAAAAAAAAAAAAAAAAAAGATATATACTACATGCAATTCTTTATACTTATCTTTATTATGTGTGCGGGCGATTTCTTCATTGACATGCACGGGGTGTATAACCGCAGAGGCTTTTCTTTTATATTTTTCTTTTTCTTTTCTGGTTTTATTTATTTTGAGCTGTGTCGTTTAGTAAAACGTGGCGCGAGGCGAAATATATATATTTTTTAAATTATTTTTTATTTTGCAACGTATCCTGGAGTAAACCGTCCAAGATACTCTACAACACACATTCCCAAAAAGTCAGAAAGCCCCAAGCCAGCACAGATTAGTACCATATGAACTCCTCCAAATCCGTGGGTGTAATCTCATTTGATCCTATCAGATACATTTCTTCTCCGAAATAGAGGATAGAGCCGCGATTTATTTCATATCGCAGCGCGCTTATTGGCCACTGCGCGTCTCCCTGTCGATCCAGGGAGGCGCTGGGAACCTGTCGACAAGGTAAAAATACAGTAACAAAAATAGAAGATACGATTAAAGGTCAGCATTAGATTCTCGATAATAATAATAATAATAATAATAATAATAATAATAATAATAATAATAATAATAATAACAATAATTATAATAATAATAATTATAATAATTATAATAATTATAATACATTGTCGTTGATAATTAAATATTGTAAATAAAATATATCGTTGATAATATTAATATCACATTTATTGTTATTATTATTATATATATTTTTTTTTATATATATGTTTTTTTTATATATATAACAGCTCAAGCCATCTTTATTTAAAAAAATCGGAACTTTATGCTGCAATAATTCCCCCTTAATTTAGACATCCAAGAGCCATATTTCTTTTCTTTATTTAGACTTTATGGTTTTTATTCTTCAGGTCCCAGATAAGCCGAAAGGGATCGCTGTAGGCGCTGCTAAGGAGCGTGCGCTCCCCGTGCCACGTGACGTGACGCTCTGAAAAGCCCACAGAGAGAAGAGAGTGATGACGCTGAGGAACCCCAAAAAAAAACGATAGATACAAAGCTATTGGCCTAATGATGATGATGACACTGATACCATAAGACCTACTTTTACAATTTACAACCTCCCACTATGTTGGGGGACTAATTATGTGAATGATTCAGCTTTTTTTTTTTTTTCAAGTAGTGTTTCGGCCGTGATGTTATTGACAACCACACAGACATATTTTCTCAAATATCTTATTAGTAATAATAGATGAAATAATAATTTATTTAAATTGATCTCACTGCCTTTTCTTAAATCTTTATACATATAGCAGTTAAGATTTCCCCCTTTAATAAAAATAAATAAATATAAATAAACAAATAATAGATAATTAATAATAAATATTAATTATATAATAAATACATATAAGTATATAAATATCGATAAATAACAGAATATAATATAATAAAAAGTAATATATGTATTTATACGTGTGTCTAGTAATAACAACAATAATAGTAATAATAACAACAACCATAATAATAACAACAACAACAACAATAATAATAATAATAATAATAATAATGAGGTGTATTCTCTGATCAGCCTCGGTGGTTGCTTTCCGAAATGTAAGCGGAAAATCTGTTCAGATCACAGCGGCACAGAGGAGGAAGACTACGTCAGCTATCGCGTCTGCTCCGGTTTAAAAATGGAGTTTGGTGAGTAGTTATTGTTTTTGGAGGTATGTGTGAGAGAGGACGGACATCTCCGGTGATTCATATCCGACCCTCGATCGCATCCAAACAAACTTCCAGACGAGGCGCTCAGAAGGCGGCTCAGCGTCGTCCGAAGGAGTTAAAAGTGAATTGTATGAAGGATGACGCGTCATCTCCGAGCGGCCCCGGGCTGTGTAGGCAGAATCTAGTTTGGGAAATATATAAGTTGTTATTAGGGAGTATTAAGGCGTCGCGGCGGCCTAATTGTGTCTCGGATCGTCCTGGCAAAGGCAGCCCGAGTCAGACGGAGGCGGTTTGTGTCCGGAGGCTGACGGGTTCCTGCTGCCCACAAGGTCAGCTGCACCACCTCCAAAAAGCCTGCGTCTGGTCTGCGGTCGGTTACAGGAGAACGCTTGAAGTATTCACAGGATTTTACCCCCTCCAAATCTGTGTCCTAAACCGATTAGTTGACACCAATTTTTCTTTGATGTATTAGCTGAGGGCTTTTGCCACTCGGAAGCCAATTGAAATTCAAAACAGCTCCGCTCCGAATGCTTTGGGGAGATCTGCTGCAAATAATGGATGTAATTTATTTTTGACCTTGCCTTTTTTTATATTAAATGATTAAACATATGTGAACTACGCCACTGGACTAAACAACTCTCACACTCCCACGTTTTATGATTAGCTATTAGCCGCAGTTTCACATTTCCCAAGCTTTGTTGGTGCAGTAAATTAGAAGGTTTGCATTTTCTGTTTACTGTTTATTTTTTAATTTTTTTTATTATTTTTTTTTGGTTTCACCATTTTACATTCCTACTTCAAGGTTTTGCAGATCAACCGATTAAAGATGAATTTCACGCAGGTTTGTTTGCCGTCTTTGTCTCTGCTTTAATCTGTTTAACCTCATCCAAAGCAGCTGATTGTAGGTCACAAGTGCAGATGTTCAGGAAGTGCGCGGCCATGTTGGCTGATGTCATCGAGCTGATTCTCCTCTGCCTGACGTGGAGCCACAGCTCTGCTTTCTGCAAGCCAGCCGGCACGGGGCATTTTCAAACGACATTAAAGTAAATACCTTACAAAATAAATGAACATCCCAGCAAAGATCAAAGTTGAATTATGGAGGGGAAAAAAAGGAAGACGTCGCCTTTAGCTCTGGTAGCATTCAATGGATTTTAATGTGGTTTATTATTCTGAATCCTCCAAAATAACCAGTGTTGTGCTCATTGTTCATGTTGGAATCGTCGATTGTTTTAGGTCATAATCATCATATGGGCTTAACGTATATCAGATATAATAATTTTACCCTGGCTAAAAATAATTATCCACAAATATACCACACAGATTACACACACACACACACACACACATTTACATGTAAAGAGAGAGTGTGTGTGTGTGTGTGTGTGTGTGTGTGTGTGTGTGTGTGTGTGTGTGTATATATTTATATACATTACACACACACACAGACACACACACACACACACACGTACATGTATAGAGAGTCTGTGTGGGTGTATATATTTATATATACTATGTAAATATATACACATCCCCGCAGATAAAGGGGAGGCGGGGGACGGGGGGGGGGGGGGGTTATCCGTCCTCTTCCTGTGGTGTTTCTTTTTCCCCCTGCCTGCTGAATGAGTCTGAATGGCGGGGACCCGGATTAGCTGAGTGATGAAATGATTACCCTATTATGAGCAGCGATTTCAAAATGATAGGTATCAGACAAAGGCTGCAACCCCACCGCCCGCCCCACACCCCCTCAGACGAACCCCCCCCCGCACCCCCACCCTACTGCCAGCTGGGCAGATGATGATTGATTTGCCTGAGACGGATTGCCGGAAGCACCCATTGATTTTTCAATGTCTTATCAAAAAGATATATATATTTTACAGTTCAGTTGTATCCATAGGGTGAGACAGACCCCCTCTGTGATGGGGGGGGGGGTTGGAAGGAATAAAGGAATAAAAGGGATAATACTCCCCTACTCCCTTGACAAGACAAATGACCTGTAATATTATTTCAGAAATGAGTCAATAGGCTCTGTGACTAAACGAATATTGATTGGATATAATGAAGCCCGGGTGATGTGAATTATAATCTTTTCCCAGGGACTCCGCTGTCGACTCCGCCGGCGGCACCTGCGGAGGGGCAGCGGCCTCCCGTGGTTTTCGACGCGTTTGGGCATGGGCTGCAGCATTTCCCTCCCCGTGAGCGCCGTTCAATCCCGACCTACATAATTGAATCGCGATACGCGTGTATACATCGTTGGAACCCCCCCCGGCACCGCCGCTCCCCCGGTGCCTCTCGCTGTGCGCGCGCTGTGTGTGAGGACTTCCCTGCCCAACTGTTCCTCTCCAGACCCGGGGCTGCACGACAACAGGTTGTTTCGAAAGGTGCAATAACCCACCGCGCGGTAATGTTCTCCAAACTCCCAAACCTGATAACTACGATACCCTCGCCCCCCTACATAATATAAGCCCGTGCAAAGCCCCCGTATAGGTAAAGTGATACAACGAACAAATCAAATGACAACCAGAATTCCAAAACCACAGTGTAGGAGCTATGCCCCAGATATTTGCGGCGACCTAATCCAATTGAAATTATATATGAGTGAGTTGCGGCGGCGCCCGGCTCCGTCGGCTGCTTATGTATGTGATGCGTAATAAAAGTTGACGAGGTTGGTGATAGATCATAGCCCAGGTAGTGTAAACACATTAACCCCTCAGGGTCTGCGTGCACGCTCTCTCTCCATCTCTCTCTCTCTCTCTCTCTCTCTCTCTCTCCCTCTCTCTCTCTCTCTCTCGCTCTCTCTCGCCTTCTATCCCCTCTCTTAGTCCCTTTACCCCTCCCACCAGCACCCCTCGCCGCCCACCCCCCAACGGTTTATCATCCTTAAATGCGTTAGTGGAGCACAAACCAGAAGCAGCCATAATCTGTCAACATGCCCTTTAATTGGAGGGAGGAAAAACAACACATGCTTCCAGTTGTGCCATTCCTAAGTGCACATGCCAAAGCAACACGAAGGTTCAGGGGAGGGAATGATCCCGGGAGAGCGGGGAGCATAATTAAAAGTATCTTTTAATAGGCTTGTAATGCAGAGCCTGACTCTTGTTGCCTTAAGTAGAGGGCAAACTCCCGCGGCTGGAGACGGACACGTCGGGGGGGAGGCGGGGGAGGCGGGGGCGGGGAGGGCGGGGGGTTTCTGCTGAGGGCGCTGGTAAGCGATCCGCCGCCCCGCTGTCATCAGACATGCAGGCTTCTGCCTCGGTCATCGCGTTCAGGACACCGACCGACCCTCGCCCACCCACCCCGCCTGCTCCGTGTTCCCTTTGTTTTCGCCGAGTGATTCTCCTCCGCAACATCTCCGCCACCCCTCCTCGTCCTCCTCCTCGTCCACCTTCGGCGAGTTGTGTCGTCCGACCTTCTCCTCATCTTCTCTCCTCCTGCGTCCTAGCCGCCTTCCGCTCCTCTTCCTCCTCCACCTTCTCCTCCTCCGTCTCTTCCTCCTCCTCCCTCCACATCTCCGCTCACCTCCTCTCACCCCTTTCCCCCATGTTGTTTTGTTGCCTAAAACGAAGGACTCTCCACCGCTTCTCGTCCACCTTCTTGTCCGCTTTGCCGGGTTGCGTCATCCTACCTTTTCCCCCTCTCCCCCCTCTTCCTCGTCCTCCTCCCACCTCCGCTCGCCCCTTTCCCCCGTGTTCCGTTTGGTCCCCAAATGAAGGACTCTCCTCCACAACAACCCCACAGATCCTCACACTCGCCCTCGTCCTCGTCCACTTCACCGAGTTGCGTCGTCCCTTCTCCTCCTCCTCCTCCTCCTCCTCCTCCTCATCCTCCGCCACCTCATCCTCTGCCTCCTCATCCTCCGCCTCCTCATCCTCCGCTCACCTCCGCTCACCCCTTTCTTCATGCCCCTTTTATTCCCCAAATTAAGGATTCACCTGCACTACATCTGCACCACTTCTCATCCTTGTCCACTTCACTGAGTTCTGTCTACCTCCCCCTCCTCCACCTCCTCCTCCTCCTCCTCCTCCTCCTCCTCCTCCTCCTCCTCCTCCTCCAGCACAGGGGGTACAGTGGGAACCGAAAAGAAAAGGTTGATTCGGGCCCCGTCGTACTTTAATCTAATGAGAACTGCTCGGACGAAAAAAAACAAAAAATAAAAACAACAAAAAGAAGGAGTATTATGTTCTCCCGTGCGTTCCGACCGCGCTGATGTTGCTCAGGGTTTTTGTTTTTGTCAGACGTGGACTTTGATGCCGTATTGCCTTACCTTTGTAGTCCCCGGCAGCCATGTTTGATAAACACAGAATGGGAAACATCCTCGGCGCTGGAAATGCAGATACCCACTCTCTATCTCTCTCTCTCTCTCTCTCTCTCTCTCTCTCTCTCTCTCTCTCTCTCTCTCCCCCTCTCCTGCATTCCTCGCGTGCCCGGTCGCGTTTCCCCTTCTCCCTCGTACGCCGGGGGGATCAGGTTTCCCGTCGCTCGGGCTCGCGATACGTTTAAAGACCTCTCACAATCAGCCTCCGTTTGCCGTGCGCCGGCGGTGCCAACATGGCCGCCTCTCCCTTTGTCTCCTCTTTTTTTCTCGATGATGAAACACTCCAGCGGACTGGATCGTTTTCCGATCCGACACGTTTGTTTCTGGAATTTGTCGTTGTCTTGACGTCAAAGGAGTTTTTTTGTGCATGGAGATGTTGCTAAAATAATGTCATTAAATAGTGTTTTTTTTTAATGTATTGGCATTTCTGTCTTTTACTTGAAGAACATGTTGATTCATGGGACTTTGTGACTTAAAGGTTATAGGAGTTGATATCCTCGTATAGGAATTGAGTGAACTGAGTACAGGCAGATGCCTTTGTAATAAACGCTGTGATTTAAATCTAATTAATATCAATCTAAGCATTCCAAATGATGCCCCACTCTCTGCACGTATTATCGCATTGGGAATAGGCAGCGCCCAATTATCTTTTTTGTTTTGTTAACTGATAATCTCCATAGAATATAGTATACTGTTATTATGAATCTGTCTTCTATTTATGGGCTTTTGAATGTTGCCTTTTCCTATTTAACATATTCTCTAAAGTCTAATTTAACATGGAGTGGAATGTTTCGGGAAAGTTTCGCTCTAATCGCAGTTTATTTAATTATACTTGAAGTGGCCTCGAAAGATCTTCTCATCTGGAATGTTAACGGCTTTCACCTTCCGCTTCCGCTTCTCCTTCTTCTTCTTCTTCTTCTTCTTCTCCTTCTTCTTCTCCTTCTTCTCCTCCTCCTTCCTCTTCTTCTTGTCTTCCGCTGCCATCCATCCATCTTGTGTGGCGTCTGACACACTGCCCTTGGTGATATGTCCAGATGTGGAGCTCCAAAGCTGAGGTGCTGTCCTTAATGCCCGACACCTGGAGCAGATTTGGGGGTGGGGGTGGGGATTGGGGTGGGGGCTCCACCGCAGGTACCTCCTTACCTCCTCGCTCCATCCTCAGAAAGTCCCCGAGGTATTTCCTCCGCCGTCCGGGGCTGTGTTTGTTCGCCACCCGACTCCCGTCTCCCAGGCCGACGTCAAAGCCTGTGCTCCCTGCGCTGGGATTAAGGCCCGGGTGTGGAAAAGCGATACCCACCACAGTCATCCTGGTCTTTCGCTCATCAAAACAGCAATTTACGGAGGCAGCGAGCGGCTCCACAGCATGGGAACAGAACACACACGCGCGCACACACACACACACACACACACACACACACACACACACACACACACACACACACACACACACACACACACACACACACACACACACACACACACACACACAAAACAGCTGAGTGCAGGAAACAGAGAAACACGTCATTTGGTTGGAGCGTGGTAAAGGCGTTGCAGAAATCACAACATTTCGGCAATAACAACCTTCTGTTAATGAGATCTGTGCGTATTCTAAATTGCACCTGATCTTCCCCAGATCACTCCCCACTTTCCCAGAAGAAGTGCTTGGACCTTTTACTCGAGTAAAACTACATTTCTGGACATTTCTACCGAAGTAAAAGTGGAAAAGTTAGAGTTAATGTACTTAAAAGCAAAAAGTACTTGTCATATCAAGGGTCCTGATATGAAGTATTACTACTCTACCTTTTTTTTCCTGCAGATGAGTGGTCATGCATGTCCTGATTACAAAAATAAAATAAAAAAATGATAGCTGGTGTCATGGTTATTTAGAAATATATACAAATACATTTCATTTCATTAGAACCTCATCGTTTTTTGTCTAAAGTGACCTACAATAGGTCGATTTTGTCACAGTATCAAACCACTATTACTGTCACAGCGAAACCATCTCTAGGAACAATATATACAATATATACTATATACACATATATATATATATACACACACACACACACACACACACACACACACACGCACACACATATATACATATATTTATAATATAATTATAAATCATGTTTTGTTTTTAATACTCAAGTAAGTCTCTGAAACTCAATATACTTAAGTCAACACAGATACTTGAAAGAAATGTACTTAAGCACATTAAGACACTTTCCACCGCTACAAATGGAGCCGCCGAAGCTCACCTTACGACGTGCAGCCACATCTGCCGGCCGCGCTGCGCCGGGTGGCGTGGTCCGCCAAGGTAAGCACAGCGAGGGATATCAAAGTCCTGCACCTGAGCAGGGTGATCGCAGGGTGAGCGCAGGGTGCAGCCGTGTCACCCGAGCCCGGAACGCAGCGGGCTTTGTTGTGCTCAGCGGTGGCATTAGATCCAGGAAGGGCTAAACAGGCTCCTTACCAAAGTACACAGTCTCAGGGATATAGTTTGGGAGAGATGTATTTAAAGTTCAAAGACTTTAAGGATGGGATTTTTTTTTTCTTTGTGTGTGTTTCCAACAGGTGTTATATCCGTTGCGTGGAAAAAAAAAAATGCAATGACTACAAATATATTTGGGTGGCTCCAGTGGTAGAAGAAGGACTTGTTTGCCACAATAAAAAAAATACCGAAATACTCACAAAATGACTCGAGTAAAAGTAACTTTTTTCTTGTACTTTCACTGATTTCTATGTCAGTGAAAGTACTTGCTCTTAGATGTACTTAAATAAAAGTACTTAATATCCAGTGCCCTGATATAAAGTACACATGAGGTGCTATCTTCTGTTCCTGCAGATGAGTGCTCGTGCAGATCCTGATTACAATAAAATTGTGCATGTGGTGTTATAGTCATCTATAAGGATAAACAAATGGAAATATAAAACCAATTAAAAAAAAAAAAAGTAACATAGCTGTGTTACTTGTCATAATGTCATAATATTGATAATTGCTTTGAAACGTATAGTGGAGTAAAAGTCTGAATACACATATACATGAAAAATATACTGAAGTACTCTGTTAACTTTGATAGTTTCTGAAGGATACTGGACATTTTCAGTTATAGTCGGAAAAAAAATAATATGTATTTATATGCTATCGAAAAATTACAAGAAAATGGGATTTTTAAATATAAATTTGCAACAAAAAAAAACATTTGGGTCACTATATTTTTGCATAATAATACAAATGCACAACAACAGGAGACTTGACATGCACAACAATCACATCTGTTATTCGTATATTTTACCCCGGGGTCTCAGCGAAACCCGAATCAAAGTAAGAGTCCAGTGTTCGGCCTCTGCGTTCTCTGCCACTCCGCAATTTGTGTTGACACATTCGACTCTCTCTCCCTCTCTCTCTCTCTCTCTCTCTCTCTCTCTCTCTGTCTCCTGTCTCGCTCACTCCCTCCCTTTCTCTCCCTCTCTCCGTGATGCAAATGCAACACAAACATTAGGCGAGAGCGAGGCAAAGCGTGGCCCATAAAGGCAGCGAGCCCCCAACACTTTGAACAGACAACTATCACTAATCACTCCCAGAGCAGTGCAGCGTGTAATTACTCTGCCAAACGTTTGCCTTTCACAGCTTAGCACCGGGAGCCCTGACCCTGCACTTCCCTGTCTCTCCTCACCCTTCATCCCTCCCCCTTCCTCTCCCTCGTCGGAGGAGGAGGGGGGGGGGGGGGGGTGTTGTGCGGAGCAGACAAGATGTGCTTCCTCTCAATAGGAAGAGGAGTTCATGGAGGAGAGAGAGCGCGAGGGAGAGAGGGAGAGCGAGGAGGAGAGAGCGAGGGGGAGAGAGAGCGAGGGGGAGAGAGAGAGAGAGAGAGAGAGAGAGAGAGAGAGAGAGGGGGAGAGGGGGAGGGATTTTCGCAAGCGCTTCCGGCTTGGTGGGAGCCCATTTAAACAGGCTTTGAAACCCTAGCCATCCGGAGATCAGAAATAGCCTTATTGACTGCGTGGGCCAAGCGGTGACTGAGCACTCCAGGTCCCTGGAGGCACCTACACCGACCCACCCCCAACCCCACCCCCCGTACCGGGAGGCGAGGTGGGAGGGTGGGAGGGTGAGGTGGGTGAGGTGGGTGAGGTGGGGGTGACAAGGAATGCTCGGGCCTCGGTCCACAAAGCCCTCGGAGATTAATTATGCATTAGGAGGGAGGGTAAAAAAAAAAAAGGAAACATAATATTGTGGGGGGTTATTTTTAGTATCGCAAGGTAAGGTTTCCATTTTGTTTTTATAAATTTGCTTTTGGCTGCTTTCGCTGAGTCCCTCTCCCTCGCTCCCCTCTCCCCTCGTCGCTCCTTCTCTTCTCCTCTCTTCTCCTCTCTTTTCCCCTCTCTCCCTCTCTCTCTCTCTCTCTCTCCGCCTCCCTTTGTCTCTCTCATAGGTCCGGGTGTGGCTGCCGTGGCTGTCAGTCCGGTGCTGTGATCCGTCGTCTGTCTGGCCGAATGCTGATAACGTGGCACAATGATGCAAATACGGAGACGGAGACGCCCGCCTTGGCGAGCAGGTACGGCGGGCGCCATCCCGTAATGACTATTAGCTGAATTTCACGGCCTCCCCTCTGATCTCCCGGAACGACGGGGGCTGTGGGATGAGGCGGGGGCGCGTCGGTGTCGCCGACCCCAAAAAACTCTGTGCGTCCGTGTATCTGAATCTGAAGTATTAAGTATCTTCCAGGACATTATGGAAGGAGGCTCCATCTCCACCCACGCGCCGAGCGGATGGAAAGAGGAATAAATGAGAACTTTGAAAAGCGGATAACTATTATAAATTGTGGCTCGTCCGCACTAACCGCATTGTTACGACGAACGGAAAGAGCGACTGGGACGTTTTGATATTTTTAGCCGGGGCCCCCGTGGCGGAAAAAAAAAAAAAAAAAAAGAAAAAGAAAACGCCGTCGCACGCGCACTTTTAATTCGCCGCGATCATCCCGGCGCGTGATGAGCGCATGATGACGTCTCCTTATCTGCCGTCTCACAAGTCGCCATCTCCCACAAATGTTGTCGCGCGTGCCGCTTTCGCAAGTGTCGTACAAGTTCATTTAGCCTCACGGTCGCTTAAAAGGAGTGAGATACCGCGGCGGCTTTTCAGTAAGCCGCTCGGTGTTTTTTTTTTTTTTATCACCGATGTAGTAATTTCACTTCATCAGTCGCTCGTGACTAAAAATACATCAGAGATTAAGCTTCAACGCGGCCAGACTCTCAATCTCACAACTGCTTTGATATCATAATGGGGGGGGGGGGGCGCGGTTGCTCGTGGTTACAGTCAACTGATTTGGGTCCGTCGCTCTCCAAACTTCACATGGGTTAACTTAAGGGTTTAAAAAAAAAAATAAAAAAAAAAAAGGGAGAAGAAGAAGAAGAAGAAAGGGGGGGGGGGGGGATGATAAAATCAGATCACCGCCGAACTCTTATGGAAATCATCTGTCTTCTGCCTTGTTAACTCTGTTGTCGGGGGCGGGGGGGGGGGGCATTCTGCGGAGACGAAAACAGCCCCGACCCCCTCCACCCTCCTCCTCCGCCGCCCTCCTCCACCACCCCCTTCTTCCTCCTCTTTTTCTATTCGACACAAATTAGCTGCGGTCCTGGAGGGCAAAATGACAAGAGGTTACTGGAAGACTATGTGTTTAATTAATTGAAAAATGCTTAAATTCCTTTTTACAGTTGTTATGCGCGGTGGAAAAAAGGGAATCCGTGTTGCCAGTACTCAGCCATAATTAGCACCCGCGGGAATTAAATATTTAGCATTAGCCCGTGTTACAGCACTTAGGACACAAATTTCTATTTTAACTGTGAAAGCGAGCCAGTCTTAAGTGCATGCGTCTGCGCGGACAGCTGTACAAAGGGGAGCGAGCGCCGCGGACATTCCGGGTCCCTCCACATCGCATGTGTAAGAGATATGGCAGCGCCGCTCCCCCCCCGGGGTTCGGCATTACTCAGAGTATTTAGTTTTCCAATTAGGCTGAAGGCCGTCGTCCGTCCGCCGCCGCCCTCCGCCCTCCGCCGCCGCGGAAGCCGAGGCGAGCTCCCCTCGGCGCGGCGCGCCGACTCACGGGAGGGGGAGAGTATGCGCGTGTTTTCCGCAGGAATGGTGACGGGGTTGTTGTGCGCGAAGGCAGAGGGAGGACGAGGGAGGAGAGGAGGAGCAGAGGAGGAGGGAGGCTGAAAGGGAAATCAAAGACCCGGGGAAAAGGCTTTGTTTATCCCAAGTTTAATTACACGTTGCATTTAATGGCTCCAGTGGCTTGTTTGAGACCGGAGGGGAGAGGAGACGAGAGGAGACGAGGGGAGAGGAGAGGAGGAGAGGGGAGGGGAGAGGAGGGAAGCGGAGAGGAGAGGAGGGGAGAGGAGAGGAGGAGAGGGGAGGGGAGAGGAGAGGAGAGGAGAGGAGGAGAGGAGAGGAGACATTAGGCGACGAGAGGAGGAGAGGAGAGGAGGAGAGGAGAGGAGAGGAGAGGAGAGAGGGAAGGAGGAGAGGGAAGAGGAGAGGAGGAGAGGGGAGAGGAGAGGAGGAGAGGGGAGGAGAGGAGAGGAGAGGAGAGAGGGGAGGAGGAGAGGGGAGAGGAGAGGAGAGCGGCTGTGGAGCTTTAATGATCTACACCAGTAGATGTCAGAGGAGCAGTCGGAGACTTAAAAACCCTTCCTCTCCTTTTTTCTTCTCTTTTTTTTTTTTTTTTTTTTTAAAGTCCCTTTTGGTTTGGAGACTGGAGGCGACAGCTTAAACGGGGGGTTCACGCTAAGCCACACTACACTCCACTTGAGCGTGCGGGCTGCCGCCCCGGACGCCCCCTTTCCACCCGGACCGGGCGGCGGCGGCGGCAGCTGACCACAGCAACTGCTGCACTTGTCGGAGCGCGTCAGGTTTCCCACTAATGAGAAGTAATAAGGGTTATCCCAACTTCAGCCGACTTTGATCCCGGCGCATGGTGGGATTTGGGGGAGCGCAGTTTCAGGGGAGTAGGTACTCCAATTCCGGAGACTGGAATTTGAGCCCCCTGCTCCGTGCATGTGCGCAAGGAGGGGGCGGGGGACAACACAGGGGTAATTAAACACGCACAAACTTTGGTTCGGTTTCGGTGAAATGTTTTTTCGGAGTGTTACACATATCGTGGACCCGACCTAAAGGGACATCTCGGATTTCGCCCGCCACCAAAGCAGAGGGGAGGGCACGGGAGATCGCCACTTGGAACGGCATGTTCTCCGCAAGCGCTACGACCAAACACGGCTGCTGTCGAAATGTTATCTGACATAATGGGCCCGGCGCGGCGCGGCGCGCGTTCCCACCCTTTGCAGCCTTTTAGCACTTTGGTCTTGGAGTAATTAACGGGAATCAACCGGAAATCAAAACAGCGCGGCCGGATTGCACTTTATTGAATCACGCCGACATAATACAAAATCTAAATCTGGGGGCCGTCCCCAAGGCTGAGCCGCGTGTTCTCGGAAGTTCAATTCCACCTCCGCTGTGGCGCAGAACAAACCTCTCTCTCCGGTTTATTCCAAAACCGAGAGCCCGCGTTTTGGGAAAAAATCCATGCGTTAAATTACCATCCATTCTCCTCCGGCAGATATTTTACCCCAGGAGGAAAATATGTTAATTGGGCTTCCTAAAGTAGCCCAATCCTCAGGTTATTTGGTTTCTTCTGTATTGGGTGCAGAGGAAGGGTGGGGGTCAAAGGTCGATCCAGAAGCATCATCAGCCTGAGGGAGGCTGGGAGGGGAGATTTGGGAAAGAATACTCCGACATATCCAGACAAGGAAAGCTAAACGGAAACCCGATTACATTCTTTGCATCGATTTATGTCGTCAGAGCGATCATTTCAGAACATAATTACGGGGAACAGAGGACCCTCTCCGCGGCCGCCGTGGCGTCTCACTCCGTTCACGTGTTGTTATCGTTGTTTTGTTCCCCCCCCGCAGATTCTGTTGGTGTCGGTCGGGTCGGGCTCCAGCTCCGGAATTTTGTCTGCAGCGCCGAGCCGCCCCCCCCGGCCTGAAAAGAAC
>NC_137190.1:10255361-10257861 GCF_960531495.2 Zeus faber | reverse complement strand
AACCCCAAATGCTCACAAAGACAAGCCAAGCCCCGCAGCCCACATGGCGGAGCGGAGGCCCTGCGATCATTTCATTCATTTTTAATGGCATGCAGAAATACATTTACATTAAAAATGCAGCAAGGTGTGTTTTTAATTCAGACACCATGTATTCATTATTAAATCTTTGTCTTGGAGGTCAGATCAGCGGCATCCGGCTGTCCATCACGCCCCAGTCACGCCAGGAGCCCCGGTTACGCGGGTCATCCGCAGATTTTAAACGCGTCTGCTATTCACTTTGATACACCTCCTCTGTCACAAGGCATCAGGGTGGTCCAAACCACGGCATCAAACGGGAAGAAAGACACGTCTCATCGCCGCCATGAAACAGGAAATAATACTACTAGTATTATGAGAAAAAACGTTCAAACTGTGTGTCGATATGCTCCAGATAGATCACTTAGACATATAATAATAGGATGGCAAATATTTGGATCTTTTGCGGAAAAAATGGCATTGAAAATTTGCAACAGTGGTTTTAATGGGATATGTAGATTACAAGAACCTTATGAAAACAGGGAGAATAAATTATTGATCAGAAAGCTTGTAGTTATTGCTAAAACTGCATTATGCCTCTGATTGTGTTTCCCGAGATCCAGGGCAGTTTCCAAACTGTTTAAACAGAAAAAAATGTCAGGCATTCAAACGTGATTTCTCCAGATACGTTCAGCAACGCATTTGAACAAAAAGCTGTCTCTGGTTTCTCGTGGTCTTTCGATCCCTTTTCCGAGCCCTGCTTCTCACGCCAGGAGAAAAAGAAGAAGAAGAAAAAACCTATCATCCACCCAACAATTTTGTTTATAGCAACGCTGCTTTAGATCTGCGGGCCCATGCATATTTTGTCTCGTCTGGAATTGAGTGTTGAGATTAATCCCATGTTGTTCCTATTATTGGCCTCTCCTGAGACATTATGTTGTGAATGACTGTCTGAGCACAATCAGATCCATCAATTGGATTCAAAGAAATGTTATCCATTACTACCGCCCGAACCCGGCAGATGTTGAGGGTTTTTTGTGAGTCAAATTCCTTTATTATGTTAATAGCAACTGTTTTGTCACATGCACCATTTCCATTTCAGTGGGATAGGAAAAATAATCGTGGATGGATTTTGGCTCCGTCAATAAGAGATGTTTGACATTCAATGAAGAGGAGGAACACGAAGACCCAAATATCAATGGCAAGTGGCATGTGACAATCACAACAAGAGCAGCCTCTGAATGGGGGAGAGATCACAATGTGATTCTGGCACCATCTTATGTTTTTAAGGCAGCGTCTTGTATAAATTTTGCATTGATTATAATTTCCTTTGGAGGGTCAGAGTCTACAAAGGGGTGGGGCGTCTTGTTGTTTTTTTTTTCTTAATTTCTCGTGTCCTCCTCGCTTTCACGTGCACTAAACACGGCGAAACACCAGAATGCCATATGTTTGTCTGGAGTTAAAAGCTGCTGCTTACAAAACAATGTTTTTACGTCCACAATCTGGGTTTTTTTCTCATATTTTTCACAATTTCGTCTTTGCTGGCAGGCACAAAAGCACGAACATGCACACGCACATGCACACACAGACACACGTGCACACACACACGCACACACACACACAGACACACACACTTAATCTACACAGACCCATGAAGGGTGTGGCTGAAGCTGCGTCTGCATGTGTGAGCATTATCATATGTGGTTTGAGAAAAAAAGCAAATGAAATACTTAATAGTGTGTGTGTGTGTGTGTGTGTGTGTGTGTGTGTGTGTGTGTGTGTGTGTGTGTATGTGTGTGTGTGTGTGTGTATGTGCGTGTGTTTGTGTGCATGCGCGTGCAGGTGTGTGTTATGTGTGCATGTGTGTTTGTGAGTGCAGTGTGTGTGCACTTCCACACATATTAGAAGGGTTGAAAGCTACAAGCAGATAGTAACTTGTGGACTAAACAAGTGTTTTTTGCTTCAATCTAGAACTTACATTCACTAATTTATTTTGATGGACCAAAAGAAACGAATAATATTTGCTTTTGCGACAGTACTTCTTCCACTATCACGACACTGCATTTCTGAGAGGTTGCGTGTCTTTGCATGTGTGTGTATGTATATGTGTGTGTATGTATATGTGTGTGTATGTGTGTGTGTGTTTCAACCATTAAAATGGTTGAAAGCTACAAGCAAAAGGTGACTCTCACACTCAAATAGTATGTTTATCATTGTAATCTAAAACTTGCATTCACTAATAAGGAATCCAAATACGACATTGGAAGATTAATACCAATATTTTGATGGACTCAGATATTTGCCTTTACGACTGAACTGTACGATTGCCACTATCACTACCCTGCATTTCTGCTTTGACTTGAGTGTGTGTGTGTGTGTGTGTATGTGTGTGTGTGTGTGTGTGTGTGTGTGTGTGCGTCTGTCTGTGTGTGTCTGTGTGTGTGCGTGCGTGCGTGCTGGTCCGGGGCTCAGCGGCGCGGCGTGG
>NC_137190.1:10247861-10250361 GCF_960531495.2 Zeus faber | reverse complement strand
GCTTTATTTAGCGACGCTCCCCATGAGAGGGCAGTTTGTCTGGGGGTGCATCTGATGGGGAGTCGGAGTAAACACGGTGGAAATATCATTGGATGGAAAGTAACTTAGTAGAAGTACTTTGTTTCTGTACTTAAGAACAGCTTTCCAGTTATCTGTATTTAGGAATATTCAGTTTAGGAGATTTTCGACTTTTACGTTTACATTTCAAAGCAGATATCTATACTTTGTAATCTATTACATTTGTAACACAGTCACGTTACTTAATTTGAAAATAAAAAGAGGATTTCTGACAAATTTCTATGACACCACCGATGCTGTTGTATTGTATCATGAGCTGCATGAGCATCAGCTGCAGAAAAACGCTGCAGGTAGTATCATATCGTATTATAGACTTACACCGATCAGCCACAACATTAAAACCACCACTAATAGACCCTAATATTGTGTAGCTCCCCCTCGTGTCGCCAAAACAGCTCTGACCCGTCGATACATGGACTCCACAAGACCTCTGAAGGTGTCCTGTGGTATCTGGCACCAAGATGTTAGCAGCAGATCCTTTAAGTCCTGGAGGTTGGGAGGTGAGGCTCCCATGGATCAGGCCTGTTGTTCCAGCACATCCCACAGATGCTGGATGCGTGTCGGACCCTAACCCCGATCATCCACTTGATGTAAAAGAAAACATGATTCATCAGACCAGGCCACCTTATTCCGTTGCTCCATGGTCCAGTTGACGCTCACGTGCCCATTTTAGGTGCTTTGGGTGGTGGACAGGGGTCAGCATGGACACTCTGACCAGTCTGCAGCTACACAGCCCCATAAGCAGCAAGCTGTGATGCACTGTGTGTTCTGACACCTTTCTATCACAGCAGCATTAACTTTTCCGCCAATTTGTGCAACAGTAGCTCTTCTGTGGGATCGAACCAGACGGGCTGGACTTCGCTCCCCACGCGCATCAATGGGACATGCGACAAGAAACAAGACCTCTAATTTTGGAGATGCTCTGACCCAGTCGTCTAGCCATCACATTTTGTTCCTTGTTTAAGTCTCTCAGATCCTTACGCTTGCCCATTTTTCCTGCTTCCAACACATCAACTTCAAGAACTGACTGTTCACTTGCTGCCTGATATATTCCACCCCTTGACAGGTGCCATTGCAATGAGATGAGCAATGTCATTCACTTCACCTGTCAGTGGTTTTAATGCTGTGGCTGATCCTTGTATACTGAATATATCAGGACACATACGTACGTACATATACGTATCAGGACACTGTATATGCCAAATACTTTTACTTTAAGTACTTTAAGTACATTAAGGGGAAATACTTAAGTAGAAATGTCGATGTGGTACTGAGAGTCATTTTGTGTCTGTGAGTATCTGTACTTTAACTTAAGGTAAAAGGTATATATATATATATACTGTATTTACAGCAGCGGATGGTCAGCCACCGGTGCTTAATGTCGTCATGAGAAGGGAAATCCTGCCGAACCCTGAAAGCTGTTTTTATCATTTTTATTGTAATGGCGACATCTGGATCCACAGTGGTGCGGTTTAGCGGAGGGCCGCGGCGCGGGGTTAAAACCCTAAAAATAGCTGCAGTGTTCAGAAGCTGTGCCACAGGCGGCCAGGAAGCACTTTGATTTGTCTTCCTCCAGTTTTTGGGGAGATTTTTTTTTTTTTTATGAGAATATCCAATAAAGCCCGTGGATCTGGCGAACAGGTGGCAGGGGGCTCGCTTCCCCCCGGTATCTGAGCATCACAAAGCCCGGCATCACATGTACAACGGCACCGTGCGGATGCTCAGGGGACAAACTCTGCCTTTCATTTGGGCTCCTTTGAAATGCGGAAATTAGGACGGTGGACCTCTTTTTAATAACAATAAGAAAAAAAAGAAGAGGATGGTATACGGGAAATATATGTAAAACAATACTTTCTTGCAGGATTTGGCTGTTATCTAAAATTTGAACATGGTATTGTTTATTTTTAGGGTTATCATTTATTGTATATTGCCATTTTTTATATTTTAATTCTGAGGGCCATTCTTTTCTTTTTTTTATTGTTATCAATCTATCCATCTATCTATCTATCTATCTATCTATCTATCTATCTATCTATCTATCTATCTATCTATCTGTCTGTCTATCTATCTATCTATCTATCTGTCTATCTATCTATCTGTCTGTCTATCTATCTATCTATCTATCTATCTGTCTATCTGTCTGTCTATCTATCTTTCTATCTATCTGTCTGTCTGTCTGTCTGTCTGTCTGTCTGTCTGTCTATCTATCTATATATCCATCTGTGGCAGTTTCGCTTGCCACATGCCACCTGAGTGGCGTTTTCAGGGCCCTCCGACACAGATGATGGGTTTGAAAAGTACCAGTTTTATGGTAGAGAGTGGGCAAGATGGAACAAGCCCGGAGCAGATGGAAAACATGTCATAACTCAGGCTCCTCGCCTGCATGTGTGTGTGGGGATGGGGGTCTTACCTGTTGCTCAAG
>NC_137190.1:10232861-10242861 GCF_960531495.2 Zeus faber | reverse complement strand
GAAATGCATGGAGTAAAGTTGAATATATTTACTTTATTATATTTAACGTAACAAAATTCTGAGAAACTGAACATACTTCAGAACAGATTCTTGAATAATGTACTAAATGAATCAAAAATAATAATGAAAAATTTAATACAAAAATTCAAAGTTATAAAATGCAATAAAGATATTTCATTTCGATAATAAAAGTTTGTTCTATACATTTTATTGGACATATTTTTATGGACAATAAAGTTTTCACATTGGAACAACGTTTCCGACAGGCCACAACAGGAATGTGGAGACTGAGTTTTACACTTTAAAACTAGTTTTAAGTTAATATTTCGCGCCTAAATTATATAAAATCAGCCAGTGAGCGACGACTTCTCCGTTTTGCTCCGTGTGCTTCCCCCCGTCTCGGTGAGTGAGCGAGGCTAACGAGGCGAACAAAGCTAGCTGCTAGCTGCTAGCAGTGCACTGTAAGATGGCGGTTTATTTGTACACATTCAAAACTGCGGAGTGCCGTCGTGCTTCTGTGAATTTATTCACGCATGTATGAGTCATAAAATCAACAATAAAGTTTTGATATTCGTTGTCATCAGATGAAGTAATTCACTCATGGATTAACGGTGCAGTACTGTATATTCCTCATAGAATAATTGTCAGCCATCGCTGTTGAATACGCTTAATTTGTGAACATTTTTGGATCCACAAAATTACCATCTAATACCTGGTTGGTGCAAAATGTCTATAATTTCATGATTTAAAAAAAAAAAAAGTATTAACATTAATTATAAACTCTGATTATGAGATATGGACATGCATTGATATTTGATTGAAGGTAACAGCTTTTATATTAGTAAATGATTTTGCGTTTCGAATACTGAAAGTACACATTTTGTTCACTTGTTGTGGTGTAAGTGAGTCATGTGCAGTAGTTTATGTTATAAAATGATGTTGATACTAAAGTGAAACTGATAAAACCATGAGGTAAATAGTATTTTCTTGACCATGTCTCTGGGAATGACGAGATTGCGAGCCGACCCCGGGACCCGTGACCCCTGGTTTTCTGACCTCCAGTGAGGGAGGAAAAATAATGTAAGATAAGATAAGATAAAACTTTACAAATTCCTGTGGGGAAATAAGAAAAAACAAAAGAAATACAATATAGGATAAAAATCACATATGTACACACCTATCCACAGAGCTAACATGGATTAGCACCATAACAACTAGTAGTAGTGAGGCCAATGTGGGGAAAAGGCAGTTGAAAAGTTGAAATAACCGCACAATAATGTTTTCTTTTAACAAACCTTTCAGTCTTTCATACGTGACTTTTTTTTCATTAGGTATTTTTAAATATTCCCCAGAGTTTCATATATTGTTCAAAAGAATGTTTTGTATTCCATTCTTTTTGTCCTGTGTTACTCTGGACCCTAAAACCTATGACTTACTCCTTTGAGGGGAAATATAACCGGATGTTCTTCACCCTGAAGGCGAGTCACATTAAGTTCCGTATCTAAGTACTTTCCACCGCTGCTAGTCATGCACTATTCTGCCAAATCCATAAAAACCAGAGCGCTTCCGAATTGAAACACACAGTATCGTGCGGTAAATAGTTTTGTTGTTTTCCTTTGGTGTGTTTGTAACTCTGTGCACTTGCAACACAGGAGGGATTTCTGTTCCAAATTCAAAGTCGCACAGCGAAACACAAGACTGCCCGCCATCGAAAGCCTCTGACCCGAGCGCTCTGTAATGACTCATCTGTCTTCAACGGTCCCTCTCTATCTGTCTCTCTCTCTCTCTCTCTCTCTCTCTCTCTCTCTCTCTCCCCCTCCCCACCTCAGTATAAGTAGCAAGCAACCAACGTGCGCACATAAAGCTAGCAGCTCATCCAAGTCTGCGTGCTCCAAGAACTTAAGGAGTTCTGAAAGTTGAAAGACGGCCTTTTCTTCTTCTTCTTCTTCTTCTTCTTCTTCTTACTCTTCTCCTCCTCCTTCTCCTTCTTTTTCTTCCTCCTCTCGCTGATCCCGTTGTGATGTTTCCCCGGCTCTCGTGTCGGAGCGTGCGGGACGCCGCTATTAAGTTGGAAAAAAAAAAGTAATGTGATTGTGATAGACTTCGGCGCACGTTTTTTGTTGTTTTTTTTTTTTTTTGTGAGGCGGAGCCCCGATGCCTCGCTTTAAGAGATGCACTTTTCCATCACATGCGCTTTCAAGAATCTTGTTAAACACAAAAGGAGCAGTAGCAGCTTCTGCCCGACGAAGGAAAAAAAAATGAAAGAAAGAAGGGGGAGAGGGAGTAGAGTAAGTTTCACAAAATAAATATATATATATATATATGTATTACAAACCTGCGTATCAGGTATACGAAACGTCGGGTTGAATTTTGATGCAAGGCTTGAAACGGTGCAGTAAAAGGGCTGAGAGGCCGACCTTGAAAAGTCTGCTGTCAGAATCGTGTTAGAGGAGCTGCTTCCCCGCTGTCGGGCTGTGGTGGAATCACGACATTGTTTATTCACTTTGATTTGTCAGCGATGCATTTCAGGAGTATTGACAAAAGATCTCTCCTCCCCGTGTTTACGTCTGTATCTGCATCTTGCGTCTGCGCCCGACCGAGCCGGGCCCGCCCGCCCGCCCGCGTGCCGTCGTCATCCCGCAATCACGCGGGTCTTTTATTTATTTTTTATTTTAATGTGCCAAGCTAATGATGTACCTCTGCTAGTGCCACTTAGGGAAACATTGATGAAATGTGTTTTTAAGGGTCAGTGCCGCCCATTAGAATTAACAGCACCATTGGCCAAGGCCCTTGTCATGCATGTCACACACGGCTCTCTTTTGCAGCCCACCTCACTCCCTCCACCCGTTCCATCCTGGAGGTGGTGGGGGTGGAGGTGTGTGTGTGTGTGTGTGTGTGTGTGTGTGTGTGTGTGTGTGTGTGTGTGTGTGTGTGTGTGGGCGGGTGTGCGCGGGTGTGTGGAGAGGGGGTTGTCCATACGGGGGCTGTGGTCGTCTCAGTGTGGCACATCAAACTCTATAAAGGGAATCATTTATGTGCCACTCCCCATTACTGAACAGCATGGAGACAGCTAATGAGGACCACGGCAAAAGGAATATATCCACCACTTTGCTGCTAGACAGACACTGGCAGAGAAAGAAAAGCAGGAGTCTTTGGGGAATCGTGGTTTTCACACAAAAAAAGGGAAGAACAAAAGCTGTGTGTGTGTGTGTGTGTGTGTGTGTGTGTGTGTGTGTGTGTGTGTGGGTGTGTGTGTCCTTTTTCCCAAGCCGCTTCCTATATCAGTTTATTTATTTATTTTCTCTTTACCTGCAAGCGTTCTGCACTCGAGCTCAATGGCAACCGCTTAAGGTGACAATTCAGGAAAATACACAAACATCTTGCGTATTCTGTGTGTGTGTGCGCGCGTTTTTTTTGTTTATTTGTTTTTTTTCTGCAATGAGCAAAATTTGAGCATAAATTGTCAACTTTAGGGTCACCTCAAATTTTGATTGCTGTGCATGCATACTATTCACTATGCATGCACGCGGGTATGTGTATGTGTGTGTGTGTGTGTGTGTGTGTGTGTGTGTGTGTGTGTGTGTGTGTGTGTGTGTGTGTTTGTGCACATATAAGAAAATTCACACACACTCACACGCACCCACACGCACACATGCGCGCGCACAGACACACGCACACATGCAGGGGTCTAGTGGTGCTGATAAAAAGGTAGCTGTGACATTTCCAATTTGCCATGCACCAGCCCACTCCATTTTCTTGCCTGCTGCCTCTTACATGGTAGAGTAAGCCTCTAGGATTGACAATAATTACAGCCTGCATAAAATGAAGAGGGTAATATGAACACAGCTTTGCCATAATTGCCTTTTCATTATTTGCTAACAGTGAGCTATTCAGTCATAAGAAAGAGATTGCATAGTAATTGGCTGACAATGGGAGGCTGAGGCTCTGTTCAGAGGCTGTGGTAATTTTTGTGTTGCTGTGAAGGTTTTTTTGGGGGGTGTTTTTTTTTTTTATTAAAAATCTGAAGCATTAAACTGTAATTTAAAACTACAATTTCCAGCATGAATGAAAATCTGGGTATTAACACGCGCTCCCATTTAGAGTGGAACATCCTATTAGCAGTATTAGCACTATTTGGTAACTTTCCGTATGGACCGCCTCGCACCCCAAATGGGATTGGAGACAGCTTTGTCTCTCTCCCGCTAGGTCTCGCACGTCAACAAAACAACATTGCCACGGTGACGGGAATATCATCTGCATTGTGTGGTTTCGTGTTTTTTTTTTTTTGTTTTTTTTTTGAACACTAAGGTCAAGGGAAATATTGAAAATAAACTGACAAGACAAATGCACACACACAGTAATCCAAAACTCATCACTATCATGTTCATATTAATGTATTTTATGAAAAGCGAATCTGTGCAGAATTACCTAATTCATAATTTAACATTGAATTCCACTGTTGCATCAAGAAGGCAGATAAGCTATATAATCCATTATAACCCTATATAACCCAAATATATGAGCCATTAAGAGTTTTTTTCAGAATAATCCATCTCATATGTTGTGTTGCCAATGGTTTGCTCTGTTGTTGTTAATTTGATTTAAAAGGATTTTGAGGTCATGCCTGGTCCTCTAGAGATGCTTCTACAATGTAATTTAAAGGACAACGAAAAAGGCATTGATATTTGTGTGTGTGTGTGTGTGTGTGTGTGTGTGTGTGTGTGTGTGTGTGTGTGTGTGTGTGTAGTAAGGTGATGATTGTTGAATCATAGTTGAATCATGACGCTTATAAATAATTTAGTTACAGAAAATACAATTGTTCTTTTTCCAAATAGTTAAGGCAACACTCAAAATAAATTACATTACAATTATGGATTTGTTTTCCCTGTACAAACAGTGATTTGAATACTTGACATTGTCAACAATTAATGATTTGACAATATTTATTTCTTTGTTTTCATGTGTTATTCAAGGTTATTATGAGTCTGATGTTATTTGTAATTGTATTGCATTTGTTTTTATATATCTGATATTTAAGACCATCTTTTGCAGTCGTGAATTGCAATTCATTCAGTGGAAGAAAAGCTCAGAAAACAAAAAGGTACATCTCCACATTGGCATGCTGCACCACGTCGCTCGCCCAAAACCAAAACGCGCACGAGGAGAGCGCGTGGCAAAGGGAGCAGTTGTAGCGAGAGTGACGGACAAAGAGAAGGAGCGCTCGCCCCGGGCAGCGAGGGGTTTTTGATCTGAAATGGATTGAAATTCCAGTGGAATAGCCGTTCTCGGCGACCTGGGCTGACGCGGCGGCCACTGACAGGCTACTGTTCATTTGGAACAGGCCTGAAAGAGAGGCACGCTCGGACGCCGGGAAGCTCCTCCCGCCTTTACAGACGCCTCTGTTCGTACACGGGCCATTATCCAGCCCGAGCCGCGAACAAACCCCACCGTCGATCAATATTTATCTTACGCAGCGTGCGCGGCGGCAGCTCC
This sequence comes from Zeus faber, assembly GCF_960531495.2. Classification (NCBI taxonomy): domain Eukaryota; kingdom Metazoa; phylum Chordata; class Actinopteri; order Zeiformes; family Zeidae; genus Zeus; species Zeus faber. Next base: position 10,237,368 of record NC_137190.1, on the reverse strand, counting down.
TCAGTAGCCGTAATCGTTTAGCTCGAGTGCTTGCATGAGTGAGAAATAAATTACATTTACAGTGCTATCATCGGGGCCCTGATGTTTCCCGGGCATTAGCGGACATTTAGAGATGGCCGAACGTAGTAGGACATTAAAGAACCAGGCTGCGGGAGATCGATAAGACGAGCAAACAATCGTCTAAAGCAGCTCCAAGTGAGTGAATAGAATTTGATATAAACTGCTGCACGGCAAAATAAATTACTCATCCTAACAAGTCATTAAATCTCGTATTGACCGTCTGACTTTGCCTAAAACAAATGGAAAAAAAAAAAAAGAAAAAAACACCAACACTCTCACCGGGGGCAAAGGATCTTTACTTGATTCGATTCAAATCAATGTGAGTGGTTTGAGCCGGATGTTTTTCTTCTTTAATCATGGAACATCCAAAAAGATGTGGAATGATGTGAAGCATACCAAGATATCTTTTTAAATGGAAGACATTTTTTAAATAGGGCTAGCAAAGTGAATGTGTTAATAACATGATAATAACACGTTAATAATGGCAGTTGCAGAATGACCAGAGCCAGCATTTCATGTAAACAGCCTTGTTTGTCTTTGCAAAGCAATACGAGAATGGGGGCACCTCGTTTATGGTGCAAATGTCATTTCATACATGTTGTGTTTCTGTTCTCAGTAATCAAATAAGAGTAAGGCTTTAATGCACTACTTTGTAAATAGAAAAATCCTTCTTTGGGGTCTGTTTGCGATAAAATACACATATCATGCAATTAATGGTGATTAACTACTTGAAGCATTTGATTAAAATCTTGCTCACTTCTAGATAAATTTTCTAGGAAGATTGTTTTTTCTTTTCTTTTTTTAAGAAATCAGAATTTTACCATTCTCACGTTTACAATAATCTACAGTGCCGGCGGAACAATTTGACTTCACCCCGTTATTATCAATATTTGGCTTCTAAACGATGTCCCCACCGGTCTTGGCCGCCGGTGGGAGCCTGCTCCGTCTCCTCTCTCTCTCTCCCTGTGATCGTCGGTAAAGTGAGCAGCCGAAAAGGGCTGGAGGTGCGAGTCGGTGTCATAATTATCTAACACAACAGGGTTGCTGCTCTTATTAGTAATTAGCTCCCACCAAAACTGATTGGTATGGGTTCTTCCACTCATCCCTTTTTAATGTTTAAACAGTTACTTTGTGCTTGAAGGATTTGTTTGTATATATCTCGTGTGAGATGAGTGCTTTTCAAGTAATTGGCTCCTAGGGGACGACACTTTCTAACAGTTAAAGAATAATTACAGCCCTATGAAATGTTAAACTGCCCCGGCTGTCTTTTTGCAGGGGCTTAATTGCGCGCAACAAGTAAGGCAGGCTTTTCATTTTGTTCCATCACAGGAACGGACTGAACTCTCATGGAAACACACAGAAATTTTGTCGAGTCGTAAATAGCCTCTCATATGGTAATTTTGTAGGACACCAAAGCGGTTTGAAAGGCGAGGCTCTCATTGAAATTTATGCCGGTAGCCTGTTTTTTTTTTGTTTTTTTTCATGTTGTGGAGAGAGAAAGCGAGGGCTCAGTGTCTGTGTTTTTATGCTCTGATGGACTTTTGCTTATATTCATTATATGAGTTCTTAAAAAGGGGGGAAAAAAATGCCTCTCTAAAATCGCTGAGCTTTTACACGTGATGGAAATATGAAATTAGTTCTGGTGGACCCGTGGTTACAAGGCTCCTGTCCTTATTTCTCCCATGTTGTTATCTAGAACAGACTCTTACTCTATTTGATCTTGGAATTTCAACAACCAGTCCATTCTGCTGCTCATCACAACTGATGAACAGCACAATGGACTGATATAAAATATGTGCAATTTAACAACATTTTGCATAAAAAAATATAAATGTAATGAATTGGTATTATTGTGTGATTTTATGAAACACTCATTATTTAATTATAGAGTGGGTGTGCGCTTGCCATGCTTATGCACAGGATGCATATGTATGTGTGCACATGCCAGTGTGTTATTCTATATATTTTTAATTGTTGTATATTTATTTTAGCAATGCTTACATAAGCTGATACGTGTGCAACTATGACATTTGTGTGAATTGTTTTCATCAAAATAAAAAACGGTCGTCAAAAAGGAAAAACACGCTTACAAACCGAAATGGTATTCCGAGGTAGTTTTCTTGGTCGTACACAATAACAAATAAACAATGGTTTGCATGAACCCCTCAGGGCGTGCTGGGTCATCCTAAAGATTATATTTTCACACATGCATTAAATTGAGATTATTCAGATAAGATGTCAGTCTGTGGCAACTATGAATATGAATAGAGTAATTTATTTTCATATATTCCAAGCTTGTGCATTCTTCGTGAACTGCATTTAAGCACAGTTTTGGCATTGACTGAATCCTCTTGTATCTACCCTACAGACTTGTTGGTTATGACATATAATGACCAAGATTTATTTTTTCTCTGGCTGTAGAATGTACAAAAACAGAGAAACAAACAGATGCCCTGTTGTCCATTGCAACATATTTCAGTAACACTTGCCAACATTTTCTTTCCATGTATGCATTTCCTTTTTTTTTTCTCTTTGGCTCCGGGTGCTGACACCGCATGCTAATGATTCGATGTTTGTGTGCTCACTGCATGACAAAAAAAAACAAAAAACAGTTTTAGAGATTTTGATCCGGTGGTTTCCCAGCTAAATGCACCGTTGATTTAAGGGCAGCGGAGTGCCGTTGTGGTCTGCATGCCTCAAATTCCTTCCCGAGATATGGTCGTGGACACACAATGCGAGTCTCATGCACTCTCGATGGGTGGATGTGGGAAGGTGAATAAGAACCGACAGAGCTGCTGTGTGTGAGGCTGAGGAGGCCGACATGCACGGGATTAGCTCAGCCTTTACAGGTACACATCCACTCAGCTGTTATTAACCCAGCATGACTAACACCCTTCCCTCGCCCGTGCCAGGGTTATATAATGCACTCAAGTGAATTTCAGCGGGTGCAGTCTGGAAGCGCTGGCATGCGTTGTGCCCAGTGGGCTCTTTGTAAATAAAATGTTATTACACGCCTGGATATTTCATGCCCCGTGTGCGCACGAGGCTCAGCGGTGCCATACTTCTCCTAGATCACTCCCAGATGTTAATCAGAGATTAACACACTCTCAACACAGGACTCAATCAGCATCCACTGCCATGCTTCTGAACACACTGATTAAGAGAGGAGCCCATCATGCAGAACTCTCCAATAGCTTTTTTTTCCTTTTTGCTCCAGGATTTTAGGTGTTTGTAATTATTCCTATAATTAGCCAATGTGCATGCAATTCATTGGTGGTGGTGGTGGTGGGCGGGTCGAGGGGGTGTAAAAGCGATGATTAAAAAAAAAAAAGTTTTTTTTATTCTCACTCTTTGCACCGTGGTTTGTTACTCATGTGGTCGACCATGGAATACATGTCAAAATTAGCATCATGATCATTAATTAGAGCCACCTCAGTACCAACATAAGATAAGATAACACCTTATTGATCCCCAGGGGGAATTATTTTATAACAGAAGGATTTTACAGAAAATAACAATTCCCTCAACAAAAAAAGAGATAAAAATGTAATAAACACTAATAACAACAACAATATTAACGAGCGGGCCCTCGCTCTGCCCACGTGGGGGGTACTGGCGGGATACCGTTTGACGCAGCCGTGCGCTTTTGCAACCATGGGACATGCCGCAAAGAAGTAAGACGTTATTAGGGGGAGTACATCAAAGTATAAAACATGTCATTTTCTATTGCTATCAGGCACAACTATGACCAAAACTCAATACTGGCACATAAATGTCTTCAAGGCGGGACTCTTAGCAGATCTGTGAAGTTTGGGGCAGTAATAACAGCGATGGTACTAATGCATACGCGCAATTTCACAGCCAGGCAGCACTCGTCCACCCCGGTGCCTTGGCTTGATTGCCAGATGCTTAGAGAAGAGGATGAGGATACAATTACACATTATTTCACACTTGTCTCCGAGTGTGCAGCCGTCAAGGCTGTTTGACATGACGTCCAGGTGTGGACCTCCACTGTTCCACTGGAGGGGGCTCACTGTGACTGATCTGATCCAGTTGGACCCTTCAATTTGTTTGTGGAGAGTGACTCTGCAGACCAAGGTGTCAACGACAAAATGAGGATATTTTTTGCGTATTTTGTTCTTTAAGCTGAATGTTGAGCTTATTTGGATATGGTGGATTTAAGCTAAACAGCACTTAGTTTAGTAATAACCTATAGAGCTTGGGAAGCTGACGTCACATTTCTGGAGCGAGCCACCATATGTGGGGGATCACTCGCATTGACTGTGAGTGTCGGTCGGCAGTTTTGCGTTAAAAGACAGCTTGGAAGTCTTGTTAGGTGAAAAACTGTCTTGTGTGAAACCTCGACCCCTCTTTTTCTCCCTTCCTTTTCTTCCTTTTTTGTACATTTCCTATATTTTAGCTATTTCTCTATGAAACTGAATGGAAG
>NC_137190.1:10125361-10225361 GCF_960531495.2 Zeus faber | reverse complement strand
GTACTTTAATGCAACGGCAAGCAAAAGAACATTTACAACAATGTTGTTTTGTCCTCGGGGGTGTGTGTACGAGTTGTCGCAGTTTTCGTTGTTGTGATTAATCGGATATATTTACATCACAATCTTGAAAGACTTATTCATGCACTGAGTTTCTGGTATCAAGTGTTTGCGAGATAAGAGGAGGAAGCCAGGTCCTGTCAATGGCTGCATTTATCTTGGGCAGAAGTGAGAGGCAGATTGCATTTCAATCCACATGTATTATCTTATACGCTTTGAGGTATTTCGTATAAGAGCAACTTAGCTGCTTAAGAATGCTTTCAGTGTTCATCTGGGGATGCACTTCAGAAAGTTTGCTGAAAACAAACATCTGCCCGGATTAAAAAATTAAAAGATTTCATGAGAGAGGTGACCTGAATATATAATCTACAAACAATACTTCCCGACAATTTCATTTATTTAGTCACAACACAAGAATCAGATTTGCCTCCGTAAATACGAATTGTAAAGTAAGCCATCTTACACTGCAGTGGCAGCTGCTCAAAATGTACCCTGTCCCAAAAAAGCTTAAAGGTTCACTTTTCCTCGCACTTTGTGTGTAAGAAAACATCTAAATCAGGCCTTGTTATCTCACGTGGCTCATTCTGATTGCGGAATGAGTTTGTGGAACTCTCTCAAACTTATTGCGTCTGATTTGTTTATCTCAACAGCAGTGAGAGACTTTTTTTTTTTTGCTGATAAAAATTATTTCCTGTCAAAATCCTCTTTAATTCATTGGTTAAAAAAAGCACAAAGGAATGCCAAGAGCTCTAATGCCGGGACAAACCGGGAAGACGGCAGAGTGCACATCCAAGACAATCCCAGTGCTACCTGTGCCATGAAGATTAGACCATTGTGCTGAGGGAATGTTATCGTCTGCGTGCCAAGCACACACTCTGCACTGTGGAAGTCGCCAGTAAGGTGCTTAAGATACACTGTTTTGTCGTAGGAATTATCGATTCTTCTGCAAAAAAAAAAAAAAAAAAAGTGACCCGCTATCCTCAATAGAGCCCCTTTGTGGTCTATTATGCTCGTATATATTTTTTACTCCTCCTCAGCAATGTTTTGAGGACAGTATCACATTTGCTCCATTCGCACGCTAATTTCTTTTTTTTTTTTATCTGTATTCTACAGAGATCAGGAGCTCAGTGCTCGACTCTCAGAGCTCGGAGCTCATGGAACCATAAACGTGCTGGATTCCCAAACCCTCCCGGTCCTCGAAAACTGCTAAACCCCGTCTGACCGCCAACCGCCACCACCAGTCTCGGTGACCATACTCTGTTTAACTCCACTGTAAACCCCTCACAGAATAAAAAAATATATAAAATCAAGTTCAAACACAAAGTCTTTTAACCAAGCATGTAAAAAAAACGCAGAGTAAAAGCAATGGCTCCAAATACAATGAAAAAGCATTATCATCATCTTACAATAGTCATATATCTCAAGCAGACCTTATTAAAAAGACAAACAACCGTGTGTAACGAGCCTCGGAGCCATCTGTAGAATCATTGAGTGGACTCTGGACGCCTGGGCCCCCGAGGCCCCTGAGGCACAGGAGACTGCTGAGAGCAATAAACAAATGAGGAGAATGGGAGTGGAGTGGCAAAATGCAGTGTATCAGAGCTGTGCTGTGTCGGCACTCTGATTCCGTTTGTGCTATTACATAATTAAATTTGGACTTGGATCATGCTTTTTAAGAGATTATGTGAGCATATGTTGCTTGAACACATGCCAGCCTGTGAAACGGGCTCCTTTCGAGTACTCTATTAGGTTTAGAGAGTTTATTGAAAATCAGAGTTAGCTCGCTGCCAAGAGCTAATGAATTGGTGTTATGATCTTAGTCCAAAGGATTCTGGTGTATTATAATTTAGGAGTGGCATCGGGAAAAATAAGAGCACGCGAAAGAAGGCGGCTAAACAAAGACCGTAAATCAAGACCTCCAGTTACATTTTAACTGAATTTATCGACTTAACTTTGAAATGGACCACATAGAGTACGTCGCACTGCCCATTGAAAACAAATAACTAATAATTTCACTGCCTAATGTTCGTTCTTTACACACTCTGAGCACCAGACGGAGGGGGTTTATGTTATCAATGACTTTCATAGATTTATAATTGACTGCCTCTTATGCCAGACAACTAAGTAGACTAAAAGCTAAACTACAGAAAAAAAAATCACTAAAACTGGAGCAGTTCCACCATTGTTCATGTTTACTGTCACTCTGCAGAGCGCTTTCATAGTTAGATATGAATAATAATTAGGTTTAACACATTTGTGTTCACTTCATTAATTATAGAATAATAATATGAAATTATTTACAGTGTTTATATATATATATATATATATATATATATATATATATATATATATTTATTTATATATATATACATACACACACACACACACACACACACACACACTGTATGTATTATATAAAATTATAGATACGACATTAAATCTGGGTTTGATTCAGGAGACTGAATCCCATAATATATAGTATGTATATATGTTAATGTATGTTTCTGTTTTTCTTCCCCTCTGCCCTCCTCCTTGTCCATCCTTTCCTCCATCCTTCCACACTGAGCATTCATCAGGACGGGGATGGTCAAGCCAGTTGGCTCCACTTAAAGAGACACACATATCATAGTGCTCTCCCTTTGCATCTGTCATTTCCCTTCCATTGAAACATGGCCCCTGTCAGTGCACCGGTTGAATATATCACCATCTCTCTCTCGCTCTCTCTCCCTCTCTCTCTCTCTCGCTCTCCCTTTCTTTTTCTCCCTCTGCAGTCCCTCCCTCCATGTGGCTGTGCAGGCCCATAAAGGTTTAAGCGGTTATTCCAGTCATTATTGGTTGTTAAATCTAGTGATGGTCGTAAAGGCCCTGCCGGTTCCCCCTGTGCCTCAGAGGTCAGCTGACGGCCTGCTTTATGAGCTCCCACAACCGTGCATCACCTCCGGGCCGCCGCCTCGCTCACCCCGGCTCTCCCACACATCGCTGCCGCATGGCGGCAAGATGGATGGATGGGCAGAGCACAAAGTGCCATCTATTGCCCTTTTCTATGGGAGGGGTTGGAGGACTGGCCCTCGCAAGGCCAGAGGCTCCCGGGATCCCTGTACGGCTCCATTGGGGGTCGGCGAGCCGCCACTGATTTGTGTCTTTGGGGTATATGATCTGACTAAACTCAAACTGAATGCGAGCATCGTTGTGGCAATGGTGAGAGTAATTCGCTGAATTTATGGCACATTTCGAGAAATTGTCATTTTTTACAATCCCATAAGTGCGAGAGTGAGTTACTCGCCCTCGTAAGTTGTGTCATTCCTGCACTGTTTTGCCGAGGTTAAATTCCCCAGATTATCATTGGGTTTCGAGAGGTGAGTGATATCAATTTTATTTGACTTTTTTAAAGGCCTTTGCCTCATAATAAGCATTGTTACATGAGACTACCGCCTTGAACAGCAATCACATTGGTGGTGGCTCAAGGGGAGACGAGGGCAACTTCTATCACGATCATTGATTTTATAGAACACTTCATCGCATCGTCACAATATTCCTCATTGAAAAAAGACGCAAAGAGTTTTAAAATGGAATGGGAGATGGCCAAATCCATGAAAGTGAAGAAAGTTATTCAATTTTCTTTATTGTTCAAGAAATCTATTTACTCGTGTGAACCTCTGTTCTTTTAAGAAAAGCCACGTTTGATGGTGTCTGAACCAATGAGGAACATTGTTCTTGCTGTCGGTAGTGTGTGTGCTAATAATTCATTGGCCCGCCAATTATTGTGCTCGCCACAATGGGAGACGGAAAAGAGAAGAGTGGGAGAGAGAGAGAGGAAATGCATTCAGCTTGGCTTCCGCTTGAGGACTGCCGCTGTCGAGCCAAAGAGACTTCGATGTTCTGTCCTTTTTTTTTTCTTAAAGGCTTCCCCCCCCCCTTTTTGAGCACTTTGCAGATGTCTTTACTGTAAAGCACAGCCCCTTTATTACCGAGCCTCCGGTGACCTCACCCCCCGAGCGAATGAAGTCATCGAGCGAGCTGCAGAAGACAAACCAGTGTTCCGGCGAATTAATCAGGTCCGTTGACGGTGGAGCTACTCAGCGTCGGGCAACTATGCCAACAACACTGTCTCCACTCCCCCCGGGTCCTGACGGAGGGTAGTCAGAGAGCTGAAAGCCGGCTGATAACACCCCCAATGTCCCTCATATTATGAGCACATCAAAAGGCGGGCCTCGGGATAAAGAGTCGGACGAGGAGCAGAGGAGGAGATCTCTCACCGGGAGCTGGACGACTGCAGAGTGACCTCACCCCCGAGTCGACTCTGAGACGGTCCGGTTTGGAGTTGATGGGATGATGGGTGGAGCGGACAGACGGTCCGCGGGAGGCGGGCGACGTCTCCTTTAGCGAGATATGCTATTAATAATAATAATAATAATAATAATAGTAATCATACTCCATCTTCCCTGAACTTCTCTCTCTCATCTCTTTTTTTTTGTTTTCCGGGCTGTCACTGTGTGATTTGCCTTTTCGTGAAGGTATGCAGCGCTGTCTTAAAATAAAGAGGATACCCCCAATTAGAGCGGCAATTAGACCGAGCCCAGCCACTCCAGGGCTGCGGAGCGCTTTGCTGAACGGCCCGTCCTGCCTCCCAAGCTTGTGCCTGTGCATGTTTGCTTGTAGTGCAGTGTCTATTTATTTGGGGGGAAAAAACCTGCATGACGGCATCAAGAGTAAGTATTTTAATTGTGCATTTGGAGGTCTTCTCCATCCTTATTATTTGAGTTTTATTTCCATGTGTCTGTTTGCGTTGTCTCTGGGTGTTTCGGTGTATGTGTGTTGTCTTTTACTGTGCGTGCGTGTGTGCGTGTTTGCAAGCGCGTCGATGCACAAGGTTCGACTTTAACTTGGGTTCTTACTGTGCTGGAGATTGTCGCAAGGTGTTGTTGGTCCGGGCTGCGTCGAGGAGGACAACGGTGTTAAGCTACTGAGCCACTTGTCACAACCGAAGACCCATTAGCTAGCCAGCCAGTTCTTTGTTATGCTAACATTTCAAGACTCGGTGCACAAAATGACCTCTTTTTACCCCTTTTCCGCGAAATAGACTTTATTTTATCAATTTATTGCTGCCTTTCTTGTCAGCGAGAGGCAGTCATTTGGCGATGTTTGATGGTGTGAGTGTGTTTGTCTGAGAGTGGGGTTTTTTTTTTTTTGCGTCTGAATTCCTGAGCTGTGTGAAAAGGGATCGCTTTCTTTGGGTCTGAATTTAATGAGATGATCAATGACCCTGAAGACTCTCACATTCACAACAGAGAGAAAAAAGAGGGAGAGAGAGAAGTAGTGAGGGAGGGAGCTGAGCACTCAATGGGTTTATTGCAATTGTATGTCAGCTAAGGTTGCTCTTTGAAAATGTGGATTGTTTTTGAAACATGAAATCTTTTTTTTTATTTTTTTTTTTACATCCAAGGGTTGGTTTCACTTTGATGTAGCTGTGGAAGACAGAACAGGTCTACGATTCTTTTTCAAGTTTATTTCGATATTAGACCAGACATTGGTCAGCGCAAAGTACACAAGGCTGATTAGACGTAGCAGGCCTTTATGCATGCCGTTGCCGTATAGGGTTCGTACTAAAAGGCTCATCCCACCTACAGCAAATGGACTGCGATGCCTTCGCACTGTACAACGCTGTCAGACAATTTGTTCTGACTGATTTCAACTAATTATACTCACCTTCCCCTCTCCTTCCCTTTGAACTGCAGAGGTACGAGGAAAGCAGGGGAGGTAAGCCGCAAACAGTACTGACAGATAGTACTGTCTCCTCACTTCAGATTACCCAGCGCCCTGTTGGATATCACAACGTATGGCTTTTGCATTCGTACACCGCTAATATTTACCAACAGCACTGGTGAACTCATGTAGGCGTGCATGTCAATTAGCCTGCGTGGTTTACTTGCAGTGTTTCAAATAGTTTGACAAGCCTCCGCGGGTATGTGGAGTTTACATACATTTATAGGTGGGGCTTGCAGAAATTCCTATTAAGGATTTCCTTATTGGGGAATTTTCCTTTTAAATAATAATAATAATAATAATAATAATAATAAGGATAAATATAGCTGCAGGCAGCCATGCACAGGGTCCAGTTTAGTCCTTTAGGTATGTATTACAGTTTTCTCAGTTCTGTGAACTGAAAAGCGGGAATCTGCTTGTTGGCTGTAAATCACGGTTTGTCATTGGTATAACTCACCGTGATGCTGTGTGGGGCAACGGTGACGGTGTGACGTAATGACGTGGTGACGACTCTCTGTGGATTATTTATAGTTTTCCATGTCCACGCTTTCTGATGGGTTACGATTCCATGAAACTCCTGCAGTTTATATCTTACGACTCCTTCGAATCCTGAAAAGGGTTGACGTCTTCCTGCGACTTTCTTTAATTTTCCGGGTCCTAGTTTTACGATGGGTTCCGAGTCCATGAAACATATCGTGCACTCCCACAGTTTGTATGTGATGACTTCCTCAAGTCCCGCAAAGTAAGGAGGGACACAACGCTACATCTAACAACACGGGGTTAGATGCGAACAGAATGCCTTTATTTACAAAATGAGCAAAAGAGATAAAATATCAATCGAAAAGCCCCGCTGACATCATGCAGGTAAGACGATACACAGACACCTACACACGCACAGTTTGTAACCACTGCAGAGCGACGGAATCTACACCATGCAGCTCGCACGATGTCAATGGAGGCTCAAAGCCACAACATGCACATATATAACAAACAGGATGATGATGTCACAAAGCGTCTTACACAACAAACTCATCTCTTCCCACCACCGACCGGATGTTTTAGAACCATGGCGATGCACGAATGTCCGGCTACTTCCGGTCAATTTGAATCGGTTTTTCACTAATTCCTGCTCTAAATGTGGATCGATATGGATGAAACTTGAACCACAAGATGTCTGTGATGTCTCGGTTCTAACGTGACCTTAACCGTGTTTGTGGGTCCAGCAGTTGTTGTCTTCCAGACACTTTTAGCCCCAAAAAATGGCAAGGAGAATAATAGAAATACAAATCTGCCCTGCAGGCTGGACCCCTAATAATAACCCCTATTTATATAGTACCTTTCATGAACAACATGCAAATCAAAGTGCTTCATAAAAAAAAGCCAACAAGCAAAATGCATTAAATAGAGATAAGTAAATATTATACTGAATTTCAGTTTTAATCTCCAATTTAGACCTTGAAGAATCACAAGATTTCCTCGGGTGATTCTCATATTATGTCTCATAAATTATTGTTCTTGTACATTACATTTAGTCATTTAGCAGACGCTTTTATCCAAAACGACTTACAATTATTCAAACACCGACGGACGCAGCCATCAGGAGCAATGAGGGGTTAAGTGTCTTGCTCAAGGACACTACAGCATGCTAGCAGGAGGAGCCTGGGATCGAACCAGCAACCTTTAGATTACAAGACGACCAGCTCTACCTCCTGAGCTACCGCCCCCACAATTGTACGATTCGTCTTGAGCTCCAAGTAAGATCACTACGAGTCCTCGGTGAATGATTTCTCTTGAATTACTCGTCTTGAATTTGCCTTATTCTCAAATAATTCTCTCACCAAATTCCTCTGGTGGCACCTGGCCGACGTTACAGTCACCAACGTAGTGGTCAAACGTGGTGGTCAAAGAGATTGCACAAATACTCTATTGTTACTTTTAATATTCAGATGTGTATGACATTGTTTGTGTGTAATGGTTAATAGAGCTTATGTTATCTACTGTAAGCAGTTGTGTTTTGCATTGTTTCCTTTTATCATGGATATTGTATGGGTTTTTGCTTTGTTGTCTTGAATTGAAGAGTAGTATGATGTGTATGGTATTGTGTGTATTGTTCATAAGAACGGGTACAAATACACATGTGTCTGCATCTGGCGGCGGCTCCGTGTCGTGACAGAGTCAGGAAACTGTCCTCTGGTGTGTTGCGCCTTCACCCTCTTCCCTAATTTGCCTGTTGTGAGTGCGGAGGGGAGCCGCAGCGATGACATCATACGGCGGGTGGCGTTTGAAGTGCCAGTCCTGAAGGAACCACTTATAGCAATTAGGATATCCTTGAACAAGCGTTTGCGAAACATTGGCTGGTTTTTGGCATTTGCCTCCCGTTCCTGCCTACTAACTAGCGAGGTTTGATCTCCCATAATTATCTACCCACCGGCTTCTCACTCCTGACAGCTCCCTCCCAAGAGAGGGCTGAATGCCGGGGCTACTCGCTGATTGCATCAAAGTGTCAGAAATTGCAACATCAAAAATAATAACTGATATTCCGGCAGCCGGCTGCTCTTTGAATATTTCCTTTAAAACGTTCTCTAATTTGTGTCTCACACGGTGCCAATGTGTGTGTGACTGCGAGGGCTTAAAGCAAATAAAAGCAAGGGAAGTGCATTCATTATTGAACCCCTATTTACATACGGCAGACTATTCTGTCTGAACTGGCATGAAATAGATCCGCGTTTATTCCGGGGCTGCTTTTTATGCTCTCCCTGCTCTGCTCTCTCTCTCTCTCTCTCTCTCTCTCTCTCGCTTTCTCTCTCCGAGGTTTCCTCGGTGTCGGCCCCCGATCCGTGATTGTTCCAAAGCAAAGACCGCATACGAGGGAAACGACAGGGTGGCTCTATGGGTGGCAGCGTGGAGGAACACTGAGAGTAAGTAGCCAATTCCCGAACGCTTTGATCCCCACAACAGCTGTCATAGTGTCCTTGAGCATGGAACGCTTACTGTCTTCTGGTGAAATTATTGTTAAATTGTTCTTGATACAACAGTCAGCCAACAGTGAGCTAAATGTCATTGGAAATGTTAACTGAGGGCATTTCGATGGTAAATGATCGGACAAATCGAGTTCTGGTGGTGCACACCCCATCCCAGGATATGAAAGTAATGTCTCAAGGCTAATATTTGTTCATCATTTTAGTGTTATTGCTGGCGAGACCATCATTTTGCTATCATTGGATCCTTCTCATTGGAATGTACGGCGGTATGCTGGCACACATAAATATTCTGTAAGGCTTTGTGTCCAGAGGGTCCACTTGAAGCGATGTTAGCGGGCTCTTTGAGGGTGACATCCATATTTCAACACCTATCTTGACTTCCCTGACCTTGCCAAGCTACGCCTTAATAACACATTTATAATACATAATATCACTCTTGTTCCTCGCTTGTACATTTTTGTGTTGGCCAGTATGCCGCTCGTTTTTGATTACGGACAGCAGCGGTATAATTTTCCATGTCTCGCATGCTTCAGTGTTTCACTAAAAAACATTTGCATCGCCTTCCTAGGGGTCTATGCGTAGTGCCAAGCCTTTTGGTGAGCATTAACACAATAAATTGAAAGGGACGATTGTGTGTTAATGCAATGAATTGAGAAAGACAGTCAGCCAAGGTTTTCGCAAGGATGAAATTAAAATCAGTGCGGCGGCGAATGAGGTTGCTTTACCAGAATGAATTAATGCCAGTGGAGAAGGGATAGGCAGGTTTGCTTTGCAATGACAAATGTTGATTTCCCTTGAGGTATTTAAAGTGATTTGACCCAGTCATTCTTTTAAATCACAGACATGAGATGATAAATGTGCTACTAATGAGGCCTCTGCATTTTATCTCTCATTCTCGCTCTTGCAGGATCGCTCCGGCTCTTCCTGCAATGCCTTCAAATGCTCCAAATGCTCCAAAAAGCACCATTGCCCTGATCTCAGCCAGGCACTGCAAAAAAAATACCTAAAAAACTCCAGGTATATTCCTTACATGTTGAGAGAGAGTCGAAAAAAAAAAAGAACACATGCAATCACATTGTTCTGGAAATACAACTCTTTAAAAAAAAAAAAAGCCGCTCTAATCTGAAAAAGAGTCCCTGAATTTCACCCCTGTCAGCGTTTGTAGACATTATGATAATCTTCCTACCAAGGGCCCTGTTTTTCCTTATCCCTCTCCTTTCTCCCTCCTAGGTAAGCACTTTGCCTACAGTATACACATGACAAAGACCAGAGCTGCAGGGGCTGTTAACAGCACCGCGCTCATTATCTGCAGCATTGAGGGAGCTGCGGAGGAAGGAGAAGCCTCTTTTCAGGTGCGGGTGTAGAGCATCATTGATAGGGCGTGTGCCACCTCCCTGGTTTACCGGCGGCCTCTGATCAATCAGTGCTGACAGGGCAGGGCTTTGTGTGCCACACTGCGGGACAAATGTCTGCTCGCGAGCGTGGCACACCTGAAAAGAGAGGAAGCCGTGGGCGCCACCCAGCCCCACGCCTGCGGATTAGCCCCAGCCCGCTTTGATGGATTAGCATGTAGGAAAATTGCTCGATTATTGATATGAAAATGTTTTTTTTTTTTTTTCCCGTCTTTTTTTTCCTTGGGACGGTGTCTTACAGTGGTGTGTATGCGGGTATGTGTGCGCGTGCAAGACAAGGGTGATTATCTCCTTTTCCCACCCTTCACCTGCACCCCCACACCCCTCGAAGAAGAGAGTGATATAAAAGAGACGGGAGGACACCGAGAGGAGAACAGAGCGAGCCAGGGGCCCCTCTCCAGGAACGGCACATTCAGCCGCCCTCCATGAAATATTGTTCATCATAGTATTAACAGGGCTGAACGTGGGGAGATAAGGCGCGTCTGAAGAAGTAAGCAGATATTTCAATCCTCTCCCCCTCCCTCCTTTCTCATTCATTCAGGAAAAAGGAATGAGAAATGTCGCAGGACCTTTCTCGAACACAGAGCAGAACCGAGAAAATGATGAAATAATCACCTTTCTTCTAATTGCTTGATTTGTCAATCCCTTCCTTTTCTCCGATACCGCTGTAGGCCTCCTGATTGGTCTCCTTTCCCAGCGTACAGATGCTGTCAGGGACACTAGCCTCTCTGACAGAAGGGGCACACCGCATTTGCATAGTTTTGAATTATGTTGATGATAAGCATTATTATACAACACATGTCAAATGCATATCAAATTTTAACAGCTGAAAATGCACATATAATAGGGCTCGGTGATCGGGCCTGCATTTTATGACTCGGACATGATAGGCTTTATATCCAGGTTCCTGGTGTCACAGTGATGTGGAGAAGACTAACAAGCAGCGTGAGGATGGCCAGGGTGGACCTGCCATGTTTTTATTGGGGATATATCCACTTAGTTCTTATTCCTGTGGGAAACCACAGAGCAGAGGCCCCACAGCAGCCAAAGATTCCCACACAAAGCGTAGCCTTTTATTACCTCATCTTTAAGCACAATGCACAGTGCCCATAAACGTAAGTGACAGAATTATAGTGACCTTGGTATAATCAGCGCTGTATATCTGTGAGCAGGAAAAAACAACTCTGCTGCCATTTGTTACCCATCTTGGACCAACTGATGCCTTTTAAATATCCTGCACTATCTTGTATGGAATGCTTGGGGACCTATTAAAATTTTGTATTTGACATTATTTTATTTTGAATAGTCCCAAATCAAACCACTGCCATTACTGTCATCATTTATTCCATTTATGCATGTGGCTTTCAATTAGTTGAGTATCACACAAACCTTTCGGGTCCAAGACTAGACTCATTACTACGACTAAGAATAAATAAATAATTATCATAGCATTTTTTTTTAGAGAGATAGTATTAGTAGTAGCAGTAAGCAAATGATATGAATGGAATTATAGTATTATTGTGGTATTATTCCTGGCCTTTATAATCTTATGCATACATTGGTCACAAATATTGGGACACATACAATTATGTGTGTGTATACATATGTATGTGTGTGTATATATGTACTGTATGTGTGTGTGTATATATATATATATATATATATACACACACACACACACACACACACACACACACACACACACACACACACACACACACACACACACAGCCATGGATTAGATCAGTGTTCACTGTCGTTATGGTTAGGAACGAAGGAGAGGCGTAGGAAGTCAGGGGCCCTGTCTGCTGAATGTTAACCAGTGGACAGGATGGGACAGGGGGCCCATTACTGCAGTCAGAGGCCTTTTGGAGGAGCCGTCCCTTACTAATGGAAACAGTGTGTGCACAGTCTGAACCCTAGCGCTCCGCTGACAAACATGAATAACATAGAAAGTGTGTGTTCTAAACCCCCACCCCTTCCATCGTAAACTGAGAATTTACGCCCTTCATTAGACGTGATACAATGCACATAAGTCCAATGTCTAACAATTGGGATAGCCGTGAAGTAACCATTTTATACCTTCCCAAAACTGTGACTTGTTGGTGACCCTGGTGGAGGCAGTTAAAGGGGCGGCCAGATTTACAACAGCTGCCTATCCTGTCTGATAGGCCCCTGCATTTATAGGGAATCAAAGGTGCCAAAATGTAAAATGACTTAAATATTTACTTTTATGTGAACCTATCAGGAATATTATTCTCCAAAGCATAATTCGCAACTTGTAACTCAAGTTTTTTTTCCCAGTATTTTTATTTTTTTATTTTTTACCACATTTCACTTTGATTTACCTCTTACCTCTCTTTTACGGCTACAGTTACATGAACCGAGGAAACCAATTCTCTGTTGTAGGTTGTTTCTTTACCCAAAACAACACTGTCAAATGAGAATATGGGTGAACAGATGAACGCCTCACAGAGTCCTTTGACACTCAGTATTATGATGACAAAGCATAATGAGGCGTTCTTCTTTATTTTGACCTCACAATCAGGGATTTAATCCCATTGTTTTCGGACATCTCCCTCATCCACTGCTACTGTATAATCTCACGACAGGACGGCAGACCTCAACACCATCATAACCTCTTTGCACTTGGAGAAGATACTTTTCTACATTTCAAGCCCGCCCTATCTGTTCTTCCTCTATCTTTTTGTTTGATGTACATCCCCACACAGCCGCCGCTGAGCAAAGCCTGGAAAAACGGCCGGGCTCCACTCCATCCTACGCCTCTTCAACATGACACACTCACTCACCTGACCGCCATCAGTGTCAAAGGGGTGGCACACGTTCAGCGGGAGATCCTGAGTCGAACCCATTGATGAGATAAAACAGGTTGACCCTCCCCCCCTCCGTCTGAGGTGGAATGAAAAACAAATGTCACGGAGGGTGACAGAGAGCGTCTGTGTCTTATCAGCCGGGGATGATGTGAGTGATGGCTCTTATCTGGCCCCCTGCTCTGCGGCTGTTTATTATCCCAAGGTGGCAGGGCGTTGCTGGGAAAAGGAGCGGACTAGGAGCCCCACTGTGATCCATCACTCTGGAGGTCTCCCTCTTCTCCTTATCTGACCGCTACATGGATAACCGCGGGCCTGATTTGTTTACGGACGCCGGACCATTTGAATGAGTAGCAAGGAGAAGGAAACCAATCCTTTACTCTCTTTATCAGCCCAGGTGAGTTATGGAGAGGATGGGATGCGCCACATCAACATGCACTTGTAGGCATGCACACGCACGCATACAACTCAGTAATGCCACAATAAGATTGACGCAAACACAAGACGCCGACACTGCATGCAACACACACACACACACACACACACACACACGCACACATTATATTGGTATCTGAAAAAAATGGTGGTTGAAAGGATCAGCGATGGGAAAGCCTGAATGGAAGTTGGTACGACAGACACCGGAGAATAAGGTTGCGTGTGGCCATTTTTATCTTTTTTTTCTCTATGAATAACATTCTCTTCTGTTATCGTGTTTTTTCCTTGCTTATCTGGGCCAGCATGTGTCGTCAGTGTATACATGAGTGTGAATTGATATGATAGAAAGAAACGATCCACTCTGTGGTTGGTCACTGGATCTTCTACTGAAGTTGAAGCATTACCCAGTGTCATTTCCAGAATAGGAAGTGTTGTTCATATATTTATTCATGTTTATGAAAGGAAAACCTCAATAAAGATGCCTGTTTTTTTTCCTACTTGTTCCATTTCCTATCGTCATCATCTCTGTTGGGATATTCCTGGTGCTCCCTGGCAGGGCAGAATGTGTGTGTTTCCATTTCAAACAGCCACTCGCATCCATCACATCACCGGGGGTCTCTCCTAAAATACATACCTTCTGTCAGGGCGGAGGGAGGGGAGGGTGGAAGAATGGAGATAGAGTATGGAGAGAGGAAGGGAGGGAAGGGAGAGAGAGGGAGAGGTGTTTAAGGCTACTGGCTGCCCGTTCCCTCGGGGTATAGTGGCAGGCAGGCTTTCTCCTTAGATCCAAGTCAGCTCTCAGTGAAGCTGAAATAACAAGAGTTTGTTTGAATCCACAGAAGAGGAGAGGGGGCCCGGAGGCCACCGCCTGTGAACCGACACAGTGAATCCCAGAGAAATCTCCCCTGCCTCCCCCACGACCACCACCGCCAGCCAATGGTGACATGGTGAGGCTCGCACCCACTCCAGTTTCAGCCTCGCAGAGCCAGCAATGCAGAACATCATGAAGAATGCTAATTGCAAACCTCCAAAGACGGGCGGCCATCATGAGGCAGGGGTGGGAATTACCCAAACTCTGGAAAGGGGGTTGGGGGCGTGGGTGGGTGGAATGCATACACAAAATCCTGTGTCCTCATTAAAGAGTTGTGAAGAGGCCTTGAGCTCAGTGCAGCATACCAGGCTGTGCCAGTGGAGATGCCATTCTGAAGACAAAAAGCCCCCCACCAGACGTCGGCAAAGACCACACTGAATTTAATAGCGGCGAAATATAGTAGATTACGGCGGGACTGCAACAGAAACACATTGATCATATTAAATAACGCCATCCCCCTTTTCACAAGATCTAGAGCAACCCTGCATCTAATTTTATTTCCTATATTAAGACTAAAATGGTAAAATGGACTGCATCTTATATAGCGTTTTTCTAATCTTGCGACCACCCAAAGCACGTTAGAATAGGTGCCTCTCATTCACCCATTTACACACACGTTCATACATCGATGGCGGCGGCAACCATGCAAGGCGCACACCTGCTCATCGAAGGCAGTTGGGGGTTCAGTGTCTTGCTCAAGGACACTTTGACGTGCTGCCAGGAGGAGCCAGGGATCGAACCGGGAACGTCTTTATTACTGGACGACCCGCTCCACCTCCTGCGCCACGTCACCCCATGACTACTGAATACAACCAACTTATTTGCATTTTATGTATTACACTAATGACTTAATGGCAGAGGAGTCCTCTTGACCTACCATTGTGAAGGCTTTGGGCTATGAGTAGGGCCAATAAAGCGTCCATTAAAATGAACCCCAACAGTCTGTTGACCCTTCACCCTGTTCCCACAATATCTGATCTAGGTCAAGGTCAAGCAGTCTCAGAAGTTCTGCGAAAAAGCTTTATTTTTAACCGTGCAGAGTAGGGTGAATAGGTTCTGCTGTACACATCAACTGCCAGAATTTTTTTTTTTTTTTTTTTTTTTTAAACAAAGCAGATCAATTGAAGTTATCTGATGCTTTGTAATGTAAGGGGATTAGGTCAAATTCAAACGAGCGTTCACATTGAGGTTATAAGGAAGGGTATAAAAACCAAGAGGAAAATGAAATGCCCTTGGCTGATGCTTAGCAGAGCATGGCCTGTCCATTCTCACATGTCTAGAGAGAACACCACATACTGTACATTCTTACATGTCCATGATGGCAAACATTCCTGATCATTCCTCAATGAACTGTCATCGTAAATACCAAAATAAAGTCACCGTTGCATTTTTTGTACATTTTATCCCTGCAAAATCCACTAATGCAAATGCTTAGCACTGCCAAAAAACAATTTATTGTAATGCAACTTTGATTAATTTCTTCTGTGAAAGCAGCTTTTATGAAATGCTGTGATTCACCTTCATTTAATAGTATTCAATTAATCACAGGCTGGGCCCAGTCACACCAAAATAATGACAATATAATAACATTGCGGCTACAGCACTGGAGATTACCTCGTATTTATAAATGTCATTGGCTTGCCTGTAATACACAGTGACAGGAAAACATGCGCTGGGCCCGGCAGTGTCTGCTTCTATGTAATGCAACAAATGTGCCATCCCCATAGCAAAGACGCTATGAATAACTGTGATAATCACTGCACAATGGCTTCATTTATCAACGCATAAGGAAGACTAATGTTGGGGCGATTAGGCCGCCTCTCCGCTTTCTGCTGTGAGCGTTGGTTTTAGGAAAAGCACGGGACAGGAGTGCCTGGTGGGTGATGTCACAGGTGACAATGAAGCTGTCTCTCTTCTGTCTGGCTTCATGCGCCCTCATGCATTGTCTCTC
Source organism: Zeus faber (assembly GCF_960531495.2). Lineage (NCBI taxonomy): Eukaryota > Metazoa > Chordata > Actinopteri > Zeiformes > Zeidae > Zeus > Zeus faber. Next base: position 10,209,060 of record NC_137190.1, on the reverse strand, counting down.
ACGCACAGAATGAGGAATAAGGCCAAACGAATGCGTGTGCACACACAAAAAATGACTCCTGTATCTTTTTGCCATGAAGACCAACGTTGCTATTGACGCTCTCTTTCTCGATGAACTGCACCACCTCTCTGATCATAAAATGAGGTAATAACAATAGTATGCTAGACTCTGTACACTTTAGGACTCTTCAGTTTCTGGGTGTTTGTCCAGTATCATTTTCCTTTGAAAGATTTGCAAATCTCACTGTGATATTTACTCAGGGACCTCATTAAAATATAGAGGAAATACTTAATACAAGGAAAATGCAAAGATATCAAGTTGAAATACACTGTGACTTGATGCAATATATGTCTTTTATCAAAGTTTGACTCACTGTCAAAGAGCTCTCCAGCTGTTTTCTGCTGCACTCTTTACTGCAGCATCTGTGCAGATACTGCATTTGTATTTTGGAGCAAAGCATAAGGTGTGAACAAATACAAATACAAATAAAAGGCACAAAATATTTACCGATAAGTCAATGAAACAGAAAAGTAAAATATATTGTAAACATGAAGGGTAAATAAAGACACAGAGCATCATTTTTAAGTTTACATTAAAAAACAAGACAAAAAAAAGCTTTTCACAAAGTTTGCCTGTCTGACAACAAGCTTTCCAGTTGTCTCACTCTTTGATAAAAAAAAAAAAACCAACAAGCCGGATCTTAAAACAAAGTACGTTTCCTGGGTTGAAACAACGTTTACAACCACAGGCTTAGCAGATCAGTCCCATCCTGAGGGGAGAATTCTCATTATTGGCACTCATATTTGATGTGACGCATTAGTCCTTTTTGGGCAGAAATTCCTGCGTATTCATCAGTTGGATTTGAGTAACTCATGGGCAGCCTCGGGCAATGCTAACATTTCAATTGACGCAAACAGCTGATGAGAAGATAGATGAGCTATGGGAACTTGATCTTTTTCTAAGTGGGGGGAAAAGAAAAAAATGGAGAGAGAGAGAGAGAGAGAGGGGAGCCTGCACAGTGGGGATGCGAGAGGAAGGAGGCAGAGTTGTAACTGGCCACTGTTGGGAGGTCATGGTGAGATGAAAACTGATTCTCCACCCAGGCTCCCAGGGTAATATCCAGTGACCTTGCTCCCCCTTTAGGACAGGCCTGCCTCATCTCCTTCACCACTACCTCCACCCCTCCACCACCCAGAGCTGAAGGGGGCTGAAGAGGACGGCGGGTCACCACACCAGTCGGGGTGCATCCTTTATCCTGCCACCAGGGGGTCCGTTTTCAGGGTGGAGGAGGTACGTATCTGTGTGGAGCGAAGCAATTGGTTTTGGCAGCCTTTATGATACCAGTCCGGCTCCCTCTGGTGTTCCCCAACCGGTCCGTGTCACGGGGAAAGTGATGTATCACCCCCAACTTCCCAGCTTTCTGATTGTCACTTTAAGATAAATTCAGGTTTAAGCAGAGTCTTCACATCGGTAACTCTGAAGGAAACCATGGAGAGGATAGATTCATTGTAAAGGAGAGCAGTTGTCATTATTCAGAACCGGGGCCTACATTGGCCTAGAAATAGAAATCTGGGTAGGCTCATTTCTGCACAAAGTGTGGAATTAATCAAAGCTTCTAATCCCGCACTCTTCTGACCGTGCGTATGCAAAGAGCCGAGACATAGAAAAGTCGGATTATCAAGGACTCGCGATCCTTTCAGTGTTTAAGACTTTATACAACAAAAAGGAATATTGGATCTTGAAATATTTGTGTTGTGTCATATACTGTAGCTGAAAAAATGTTGCTGTTTTGTGTTATTATGGTAGGGACATATACCTTGCTATAATTTAAGTACGCTTAAGTCCTCAGTTAACTGAAGATTGCATTGTAGTTGCAGTTAACGACTATTTGCTAAAGCCAAAATTTTTGTTCAATTTCGCACACCACTTCCATACCATTGCTGGGTTCCCAATGAGATTGGAAACAATTTATTGTACACACAATTAAGGCTGTGATGGTATGTTTTGTTTTTTTAAACTGCGATGAAAAAGCAACTTTTCCCCACGGGATTGCGGTTTACCAATGGGTGGGAAATAAAAATTTAAAAAAATTTTATGGCCTTTTTTTTTATTGGACTTTGCAGTCCATTTATGCTATTTAAAAACATGTACAAACCACAAAGTGTGTTCACTACAAGCACAAAATCTAACTCCAACTGTTTACTTTATGCCTCAGTGTATTGTGTGTGTGTATATATATTCAATTAAACATTATCTGTAGCTATCACAAGTAATAATTGTGGTTCCCCCCCTGAAAGTAGACGAGTCGAATTATCAGTCGGAGACCCGTCAGTCGACAGAGATTCAGTCGAATAATCTTTTTTCTTTTTGTTTATTTATTTATTTTTGTGTGTCAGTGTGCAATACAGGATAACAGGATAAAACAGATATAGGCTTACCAAAATGCACACAGATAACATTTCAATGAGGGATTATAAATAAGGGGAATCATAAATGTATTTTTATTTGTGTGAATCGTCCGCTTCCAGACACTGCTCTGGAAATAGAACCGTTCCTCCAAATAAAACAACCAAAAACAGTGTGGTTTTAGTTGTTTTATTTGAAGGAACTGGGACGGGGCATGGAGGAACGGGGCACAAGCTAAACAATGATTATTGTGTTTATATTTCATATCACACACCATATGCACTCCTGTAACTTCCACCAGCAAAAAAAAATGAAAGACAAGAAAAAAAAAAGTATTTTATTACTTGCAGCGATGACGGTAATGAGCTCAATCCCGCGGTGATGTTACGTGGCCGCGGTATTTGCTGTAATGCGGTTATCATCAAAGTCTAACACACAATGCAATAAAGGCACCATCATTACAGATGTTTAGGAAAGGTTGTCCTTTAGTACGTTTTTCAATCAACTGTGCAAGTTCTATGTCGTTGACAAATGGATGCCGTTTTTACAATTATAACTCTTTTTTAGAGAAATAAATAATTGATTCATAGTGTTTTGGCTAAGGTTAGCGAATCAATTCATGTGCGATGGGCAATGAAGTTCAATATAAGTTCACCCAGTGCGAAGCCTGCGTCTGCAGAGACGCACAAGCACAACGGCGCGTTTCTCTCTCCTCTCTCCTCCTTGTCAAGTGTGCCTTTGACAAGAATGTCCAGTAATTCCACAGATGTGGCGATGAAAGTGGGAAATAAACCCGACCACCACTGACGGAATGTCGTCTGGTGCAGAGGTTCCCAACCACAGGCATTTGCCACCGCGCCGTGAGAACACGGGCGGGATTTTTTCAGGAGCAATCTGCAATCTGCTTTGCAGCGGAGCAGCACCAGGGAACAGAGTAAATTAAACCCATCTAGAGTTTTAATTTGCTTTGTTTGGGGAAAAAATGCTCTGATTGGAGCTGCAGAACCGTGCGTATTATTAATACTATTTAACCGTAATTTCAAGTAGCCCACTCTTTACAATAAACTGGTATGTCTACAACCTGTTGTCTGTGTCTCTGTGCCGGTACCTGAAAATGCCAATTGGGTGGCGTGTGGTAGGCAGAACTGCTGGGACACTGGCCCCCCAACCAACGAGCAACGGGTATGCAGCCACTCTGATCCTGGGCCCCAATTACCTAGACCCAGGACAGGTGTGGCTGCTCAAACCACACCATCCCCACACCACATAGCATTAAACATTTGAATATATTCAAATATTAAAAACAATGAAGCACACAAATTCAAATGGCATTGCAGAGTAATATAATCTGTATATAATCTATATACTGTATCATATCCAATATGGCGGAGGCACAGACGCACAAATGTGAGCGTTGACAACGGAGCGGATCGTGTTTTAGTACATGTAGAAGACAAGATACATTCATTCATCATCATCATCATCATCATTTTCCTTTCACTACCAGCGTTCCACTCTAGCAAAAATACCATCCGTTTTTCTGTGCTTATTATGGTGAGTAACTTAAAAGTAGTGTAATAAGTAACTTATTGTTTATCATTTTCAAGTCTAGTTGAGGTGTGTTGTTTAAATATTCTCATATTTTCATTATTATTTATAATTGTTATTATTCAAATAAAAGTTACTTACTGAGAAACAGTGTTGTTCCTTACAAATCAGGACTCGATAGTCTCACAATGGCTTAGCCGTCAGTGCTGGAAAAAAAGACGTATGTTTGAATCAAATGAAATCGTGACCTTTAAATTGGAATTGTGGATCTGGAGAATTGTGTCCCACTATTTGAGGGTATTTTTTAATGTTGGTATGTTAATGCAAAGCACTGTGCATGAGCATGGCGGGCTTTATCAAGAAAAAAGTACCTACAGGTGTGTGTGAAAATGTTTGATAAAGCCTCAATTTCTCCTCAACTTTCCGTATAAATGAATTTGGAAATGTTTATGAACGAGGGCCCAGCGCTCGGGTTTCTCATCCACAAAATGATTTTTACTCCTTTTCCAAAAGGGTGTGTGGAGGCATAGTGTGCGCAGGGCTAAATGGCAAAGCTAACTAGCCCTGTCTTTCACAGTTATTCTTTCTGCTAAACTCAACACAATTTCTCCTCTTTTGACTAATCCCATTCAGTGCCCACACGACCTTCTCCCCTCCAAGTAAATAACACAAGTCTGAAAAAGCCACAACAAATGTCAGCGCTCCACTCTGTGTCAGCCCTCTCTTTTAACATCTCACGCTTAGCGAGCCCAGTAACGTAAGACAGATTGTAGGGCCTGTGGTTGTAGAGAATTCGCTGAACTGTACCCAAGGCGAGATTACTTTGTGAGACATTTAAAGGTCCACTCTTTAGAGGTACAATGGTGTGGTAAATAGCCAGCATAATGTGAAGTGTTTAACAGAATTGCCTCTCATTTTCACTTTCACGGATGGTTTGAGGCTCTCCTGCGGCGGAGGGGGCTCTTTTGTCAGATGTTAATCATTGATAGGGACTGTTTTTGGGGATGGAAAACATTGTGTTACAAGTGGAAAGGGCACAGCAAGTCCCAGCCACATTCCCAAATGTCGTGCTGGGATACTAGCACCATGGCTGTTTTGGCTTCTTCAGATTTGACTTGAATGAGAACAGCTATGTGGCTTGATCTATTCCGTAACTACAGTATTGTGTTTCTAATGTCTCCTTTTTTTTTCCATACTTGATAGAGTACAGGGAGGCTCCTCTGGGTGTATATGCTCTCCCCCAGAAACCGTTCCAATCCTTTTTAGATGCAGCAATAAAAAATTGCATTTTAAAAGTTACCCAGCCCAAACCATTATGGGGCATTTGCTGCCAACTATCCAGAAAATGTGTTTCTGGTTCCTTAAACTATTATATAGTTCTCACCAGCATGGGGCGGGGAGGTTGGCTGCCTTCCTGATAGAGATTTATACAGGCACCGTGCATCTCTGTGTGTATTCACATTTCAGAGACATTGAAAGACATTTGTGTGTGTGTGTGTGTGTGTGTGTGTGTGTGTGTGTGTGTGTGTGTGTGTGTGTGTGTGAATGAAAAATATATATATAGGAAGGGGAAAGCTACATTTTGTTCAGTTCTACCTTAAAATAGTGAAGGGATATTACACAAGTTCACGTTCCAAAATTAAACGAGGTCTGTCTTGTTGAAGCCAATATGATGCGCTTTTATTTATTTAGTCGCGTGACCATACATTTGAAATACCTATCCAAGTAATACCAATCCGCTCCACACCCATTTCGAAAATGAATAATGTAGTGCAAATTTGGATATTTGTCTCAATTATGGCTTCATAATTCAAATCCTCATTACAAATATAGAAATGCTTTCATGGGCCGTTTCATGCTGACCATCGGGACATCGCAATTTGCAACAACTACTGCTCTCCACAAAGTAACAGCCGGTTGCATCACAACAGGATAGTTAAATCTGATTTGCTGGCAGTAGGAGTTCACAGAACGCAATGCGGTGGCAGTGAAATATTACTGTGAGAACAGCATGGTACCATCAAAGCTGGCTTTAAATAGCCTAATAGGGATTCTGTGGACTTGCTGTGTCTATTTTCTAATACAACAACGATCCCACAACACACCCTGTCACTCCAGCACCTTTGTCCATCAAATATAGTAGTTCCAGTAAAGAGCGGGTATAGGGGCGTTTCAAAAAACAGTGAGCACTCAGGGAGCGAGAGACAGCAACCACACAGACCTGCTTTTGCTGCACAGTTTTGAAAAAGGACATTTCAACACACCACATGACTGTAAGGAGCTGCCGGGAGTCTCAATGCTACTGTATCTGGCACATGTCTAATCTTTGTTAATACAGTTTTAAATCTAGATTAAGAAAGGGTGCTACATGTTTGATTAACATGTGTTTTCGTGGCAAATGATAAATGCAGGGATCTATAATGTAAACCAGTGCATCGAGTGAAAAGTGTTTGCTGATTGTTAAATCAAAACTACTAGCAAGCTGTAAATAATTCTGAAGGTAAATGTCGCAGCCATTGTTAATCGCTTACATCCAAGATGGACATGTTCAGCTCCTCCAACTAATGTCCATGAGATGAGGGGCATAGCTGCTCTTGTAGGCAAAGGCATGCACTAGTATCAGAGGATAAAATGCACTCATAAAATCATGCATGCAAGAAAGTAATCAAGACTAGCACTATATATCTGCTGACACACAATTTGTATTCATTGCATACATGCATAGTCAAATACATTCAAATATCAATGGACACATCCTGGCCCTTGCAGAGACCTTAAGAGGGGCAGGTGCTCAAAGTTAAAAAGGGCACATGGAAAAAGATTTTGAAACACCATTTCCAGCATAACCGGTTGAATTTTAGCTACCCATATACAAACTGTATGTAATGCAATATGTGATTCAGAGGAATCATCAACTAGTAATCATTTTGCTGGGGATCTCCTTGTTGCTCTTTGGGCAAAATATTTCGAGGAGCTCCTGTGTCTACATGTGGCTCGCCGTAGTGTTTTGTGGGGAAACTTGACCTGATTGCACAAAGGTTTCCAAAGATCAGCAAAAGCCCAGTGTTGTTAACTTATGCACAGTGAAAACTGGACCATGGGCTTGAATGCAGACTTCACACATCCAACCAAAATGCTTGATGTTAGAGAGTGTTCCCGATTGGAGTCTCGTATCGACTTGTGTCATCCATATGAGCAGATGTACACGTTTCTGGCTTTATCTTTAATAGTAACCCTCGTGTCAAGCGAAATCTGTGAAGAGTAGGTGAATCCCAGCAGGAAGCTGTAGTGTGATGGGTTCAGACGCTCAACACTGGACGAACGTTTCAGGTTTGCATACTTGAGGGTTCCATTCCCATGTGACACTTTGAAAGCCAGCACCCTGAGGGCACATTTAAACGGGTCATACAGCTGTTTGTTCATAACTGTCTGTCACTTGAATGAAAGCGAAATTTGAATATTATTCCCCTTTCCCACTGCACCAAAAACCCAGTAACACCCGCTAACATCCGGCATTTGACACCAGTGGGAAAGGAAAACCCCGGATCTTAGTCCCGGGACAAATGACCCTGCAGTAGACACAGGTTTTAATTTGCTCCACCTCGGATCAGCTCTGATGTGAACAGGACACCCGGGTCAACCCGCTAATTTTGGCCCCTTTGGCACCCTGGCGAAGCGACGCGCTGGTGCATAAATAGACAGGAATATCCGTGTATCATTTCATCATTTCATATCCCATTTAGAATCCAAAATCTAAATCACAAGATATTGACATTTTTTCCGCATTGGTGCAATGAAATGTTGTGAGTGTGGGGATCACACCGTGGGGACCACGGCGGAGAATCCCCACGCTTCCCGTCGGGCTCTGAGTCACTCCAGAACCGCCCCAAGCCGGTCCCCACTCCCCGCCGCCGAAGAACCAGGCAGCATGGTGAATCCCTGCGCTGTTGTGCACCAGCAGCGTGGAGCATGGAATGTCCGTGCTCCATGCTGCCGGTGCGCACTCCATGCTGCTTCTATGGTATTGTTGGGTTGTTCATGAACGATCATATTCTTTTGAATGGCTCAAAATACTTTTTTTTCAAGTTTTACAGTTTCATGTGGTTGTTGTTGTTAAGTTGCTGTCTCCTCTGCTGTTTTGTTCCCAATCACACTGGAACCATGACACGCCCCTTTCCCGACGCGTTCATAATGCCAAACGTGACGCGCCGGACAAAAACAGCATTTCTCCTGGCAATGGGAAAGGTGTCAATCGTTTATTTTAAGCTGGTCAAAAACCCGGCTCAACCCGATAACTTTGGTGTGAAAACGGTTTTATTCATATGTTTTGATTCAAAAAAAATTTAATCAAAACATCAGAATCTTAAGCAAGTTTGAATATGAATATTGATTCAGATTTTTTATTATTAGTTTATTTTTCACCTTTCACAAATTTCAATTTTCAAAAATGTGATTTTATCATAATATTGTGATATATTTAAATGTTGTCCTTAGGTCTGCATTGCAGTTGGGAGAGAAGAAATTTAATTTTATTAGCTTCACAGACTGTTGTAATGAATGCTATGTATAATATTTACAATTTAAAATATAATTTTTTTAAATATATATAACTAATGATTACTAATGATTGCTTCTCAGATATATATTGTGTGTGAACACCCATCTCTTTAAATCACGCCTGGACCTGTCTACCTTGTGCAGATCTCTTTTCCCTTCACTTTCAAACTTACTCTCCTGTTAAAAATAATAATAAAAAACTCTTCTCTAGTTGTGCTGCTTGTTTCTAGAGATGGTTTAGTTGTGACTGTGATGTACAGTTGGCTTGATACTGTGACAAAGTACTTATTGGACAAAAGTGTCTGCTAAATGACATAATATAATATAATGTGATTTAGACATTCCCAAAATTGCCTGAAACTATCAATACCTTGATAATTCCATCAAATTATTTTCTATGTTTTAAACATAAAGTATCAATAAATCACATTTTTAACTTATAGCAAAAGCTATAGATATGTAATTATACAAAGATACATTTCTAGGCCTATTGTCGCTTACAGTATAAATGCATTTATAGTTTACCTGCCTATTCAGCCATCTGTTTCTTGTGAAATCTCTGAAACCTCACGGTTTTGCTACAGGCTTGTTTTTAGTCAATATACTGTATTATACAGCTGTTAATAACAAACTCTAGATGCCCATTCAGGCAAAAAAAAAGAAGACAAACAGAGCCTGATTAAAAAAAAGGGGATCATGGACATGAAGGACAGGTGCTCAGGCAGCCTCAGCCACCCACTCTGCACGTGCCTCGACACATCGATGGACACATGCCATTTGTGCAGGAAGTGCGCGTGAGGCCTCTGAGAGCATGGAGAAGCCCTGTGGGTTAACCGTTGGATACGAAGGAGGCACACACAGAAAAATCAGCTTTCTTTCTCATCTATTTTCTCCTGCTGTTTCCCCGTCATCTCCATTATCCTCCCTACTGTTGCAGACCTTTGGCTCTCTTTTTGGCCTATTCCCATTTTGTGGCCGTAATTCACTATGGTCTGGCTTTTTGACATGCGTGCAAATTGGCAAATTACAGGATGGCGAGCTGTCACTAGTCAGATTCATGTGGTCACAAGGGGGCTTGCAGAAGGTGGTGAGCTGGGAAGCAGCCGGGGCCGCGGGCCGTGTAGAATGGAAAGTCTGACTTGCTTCGTCCCAACATTGTTAAACACTAGTCATGTGAATGACACTCAACGGCGTTGGTTTGGAAAAGCCTCTCGTTTCTGTAGGTTGCCGCAGGAACGTCTTCCTTCACCCTTCAATTATTCTTTGTGTCCGTCTCCCCCTTTATATTGTTTGTCTCCTTTTGCCCCCACTACCCTATTTGCATAAGGTATGGTGGACTGGAGAGAAGCCGGGACCCCCTAGTGGCTTTTCCTCACCCCACCCCAGTCTTTGTCTCAGATCGAGGGCACAGCAGGCCTCCCGCCTGGTGTTCCAAGCTGTGCTAGGGCCGGCGTTTCGGGGTGGGCTGCTGGGACAAACAGCATGGAGGTGTTATTGTAACTGGGCATGACCAAGCCAGAGAAGCATCCACGTCTTTGTCTGAGTCTTCCAGCTGATCCCACAGGAAGGGATGTCTCACTTCAAGGGAAGAGGAAGCTGCTGTGAAGTATGGGATTTCTGGGTAAATAACAAGACGGCAAAGACACCGTTTCATATGATATTGAGTGAGGGAGAACACAGAGAAAGACACGTTCAACATCAAGCTGAGAGTGCATTCGGCCAAACTGGTTCTGAAAGAAAGAAGAAGGAAAAGGGATGAGAGAGAGACGGTGTTTCAAACCCATTGTACCTCATTAGTAATGTGAGACCACATACATTTCTCTGGAAAGGAGGTATTACATTATGAATTAATCTATATACACTCTCACACAGGGAATGGGAATCGCCAGGTAACTCACGATACCAGACTCACAATTCTTGGTCAAAATATGCAGGTACGAAAAGCCAGCTGAAACTGAAATAATATAGTAAAAATATATAATTGTGATTTAATTACGGAAAACAATCAATCAATGCAAAACAATGACCGGTGACCTGCCGATCAGTGTCCAATATATTTCTGATTCTGTGTCAAATTTACACGCCCGTTAGAGTGCTCATGTAATGTACTCAGAAAAATGCTCCTATACTCAAACCTGATACATCGTAATGTGACGTAGTTGATGTTCAAAAAAGAGAGTGAAAGAAAGAAAATGTCGGCTGTTTGGAGGTACTTCAATTTAAACGAAGATTAGATAAATCATTTATCGATAGCCTGACAATATGATATTGCAAAATTGTGCAGACTGCATCTCTATCGCTGTCACTACAGCTGAGCGGCCGCTCTGGTTGCTCTGCTACCACCATATAAATATAATTTAAAGCTGTATTTGCACTTAAAAGTGAAAGAGAGTTATTACTAATATGAAAGTTTGAAATGGACATTTCCATGTCATTTATGTGTCCAGTGTGTCCAGTTACAGGTTGCATTATACTGATTCTTGGTGTCAGTCCCATATTCTATTTTACTGGAACTCAGTGACCGTTTGATGTTGTATTTATTGTTATTGGAACTCAGAGACAGATTCATGTTCTACTGTTGTTCCACAGTGAATAATGAACAATAATGAACACAAAGTGTCAAAATCAGCAATCTCGCTATTGTGGTAACTGCAGTGTAGTCCGTATGTGCAGCTGTCCTATCGCGTGAGCGTGACCAGATCACGTGCTGTATTTGTCATAGACGTACAGCAGATAAACCCAATGACACCAAATGATAAGAAAATGTTATTCCTCCGATCACTGATATATGCGATTGTGGCGCCGCCCCCTGCGGTCGACCTGCGCCGGCGCTCCGGTTTATTACATTTCACTGCATGTATGTATGAAAGTATGTATATGTATGTGACGAATAAACCTCTTGAATCTTGAAATCTTTAATCTATTATGAGTGATTTTGATTATTATGGTGATTAAATATTTGAATTGGGCCAAATTTAATGAAAATCGGAATTGGCCAAAATCAGAATCAGCAGGTCAGACTTTTACAAAATCTGGAAGATTGCAAGAAAATTGTAATCGGTGCATCTCTGGTTGGTTGGTAAACATGTTCGGTAACTTTATGAGATGATTGCATTTCAAGGGTTATATCCTCACGACATGAATGTGTTTACTGTATAAAGTCAGCCGTAGTAGCTTGCATACGATGCAGGCGTTTCTGCGACATGCAAAATAGATTTTTAACAGGAATCAATCCTATTTATTCAATACATTTTAAAAAGAATCTTACAAACCACAAAATGAACCAAAGGATTTGTACATGCAGAGGTAACTTGCGATAACGGTGATACTAGATACTAGATACTAGATACCCCCCCCCCCCCGGTCAGATATTCTTTAAATACAAACATTGTTCAAATACATTTTTGTGCCACGTTAACGTAAAGCTTTTCTTCACATTGCCTTTGTCTTTTCATTTCAATGGCCATTCAAACCAAAATAGGAGCCTCTTCCCCACAGATAAATTCCCCCCTCTTGCTTTTAAGTAGTTAGAACATGATCTTGGTCTGATTAATTACGCCCCTTGCTGTTCCCCCCCTTCCCCCTTCGCTCTCGCGGCTAATGGCGACTGTTTATACTGAGTGTACAGTCGTGGTTGGTGGTGGCTGCGGCGCTGAGCCCCTGCGTGCGGGGAGCAGTTTTAATTAATGTGGAGACGACACCTCTCTCCCGGCTCATCTTTCACCTGGGAGACACGAGGGAACTCTGACACCAGCCTGGCATGGCGCTGATTAAAGGAGGGCCTCATTTACTGTTGCCTGCTGTCAACAAAACACCACTAATGGAATTATGCCTCGGCCTGGGGTGGGGTGGGGTGGGGTGCCGGTGAGGTGGGGTGGTGGTGAGGGGGGGGGGGGGGGGGGGGGGGTTGCAGGCCCAGGGACTATCCCCGCCCTGGTTTAGACGCGGAAAAACAAACTTAGCCTAATCTCCGATACGAGAGCCTAATCACCCCGTGATTTTATCTGGAAGAGGCCTCGATGCCGCAGCACCGAGACCCGGCCGGGGGTTGACGGACAGGGCTTAAGCGGGTAAAAAAGTTGTCTCCGACTCTCACGCACCGTGCTCTTTGTTTTGAGCAGCGAGGTATGACCGGAGGATCGGCATCCAAAGGTGATTCAGAGCCCCCGTCACTGACCCTGCTCTGGCAGGGAACAAGTATTTGCACTTCTTTCATCACCCGATGGACGCCGGTGCCGACGCCCGGTTGCATTCTGACGATGACCTCATGCGCATCCGGCTCTCTTCGTCCATCACTTCCTCTATATTTAGCTCTGAATCATTGTTCAAATAGCTTGGGTCGTCCCTTTGATGTCCTGGCAGAACAAAGCCTCGATGTCCTTACACACTTAGGAAACACTCCAGCCTGGAATCCCGAACATGAAGGTTGTGTCAACCAATCCGTTAACACCTGCGCACTGCCCTGTTCACATGTGTTCTCATTATGGCCGCCATTAATATGTGGCAGGTGTCATGTCCATCACCGCATAACCATTTTGGCAAGAAAAAAAATATTTGTGACATTTCTAAAAAAATAAATAAAAATCCCACCAGCAGCACTGAAAGGAAAGCAAGATCATCCACAACTCATCTGTTCTCAGACAAAAAAAATTATTTGAAGAAAGTCCACAACGTAGACGGCAATTAATATTCCTATTTCCAAATAAGAATATGAGGACATAAGCTAATATTAGCTCTGTAGGGTTAGATTTCTCTTTTTAACTGTCTTTATTTGTTCGTTTGGCTGGACTGAAACCCCTGGCACTCCTTGCACCATTAATCCCGCGGCACATTTTGACACGTTACATATTTTAATCATTAGCGGGAGGGTCATATAAAGTTTAACACTGAAATCCAGGTCACTTGTCGCTGGGTGCATAGTTTGCCTTTACGGTCCTCTTATTTGTGGCCCCTGAAAAGGAAAAATTTCACAGCAAGTTTCTGACTGATTTATGTCAATAGCCATTAGGGCCGGGCTTTGCCTTCTCTTCACCTTTGATGAAGGCATGCGTGACGCCGGTCCCATTAAATGACCTGGAGTTATTAATACGATGATTAATTAGGAAAGTTTGTTTCTTGTAACGTGAAAGCTCTTCTTAAAGCAGCGCTGTAAACTTTTATTGGACCATACAGCTGACCTCAAATTGGAAATTTGTGTTTAGAAGCAGTCTGGCTCACCATTACAGCTTCTCACTGTTGTTAATTTTATATCTGTCTAATAAAAGGCGCTGGGGGTTACAGACATGTGCCGCACGCACACACACACACACACACACACACACACACACACACACACACACACACACACACACACACACACACACACACACACACTCCCTCTTCAACCCCCCCCATCCCATTACTGTTTCTATTTCAATCGGTCGGCAAAGGGGCACAGCAGCAGCTTTTGGGCCCTTTAGTCACCCGTTGGTCATTGCTTTTACAAGACAAACCGGTGGAAATGATGAAAAAACATTTATTTTAGAATACGGTGATTCAGCATTTAATGGATGTTTCACTCATCAAGACCCTGCGGTGTGTTCACAGTTGTGGCGCAGTTGCCTCTGAGCGACCGTCACAGTCCCCGGTCGCACGGTGTCTACCGACTGGACAACGATTTTGAAGCCGCGGGGCATCTCGATTCAGCGGGCTGGTTTAACTATTTCAGTAAAAACCAAATAGTTATTTACAGGGGGCTTCTTAAAAAGAACACGCAGACACACGCAAGTCAACTTTTCCGGGATAAACATCACGTTTTTAAAAATGTTTAACCGCTGAAGCCGATAATCTCCTTCATTCGGGCTGTGCAACCAGAGACACGCCTAGCGGTGACTGGCAGCACTGCACCGGCGTGGGCCATAACCTATCCTGCAGGCCTAGCCAGCACGCTAACAGACCGGTGCTTCGGGGGAATTTGGCCCCTTTGTGTTTATAGAGGAGTCAGTGTAACCTGAAGAGGCAGAAAAGGAAATTCATGCTCTTGATTACCGCCCTGGGGAACCCCGACCATGGAACCACTTAAAAGATAATGTCTGAATGATGTTTTTTAAACTCTGGCTGCCGAGTTTGTGAGTTGAAACAATATCACTGATGTAAAGGAAATGGAACTTGAATGGCACTGTTTACAGTTGTTGGATGTTCACACATAAGCAGAAAATTCCAACATAAACATCCACTTTGTGCATGTAAATCTAAAGGCTATTAATAAGGCCTTTTATCTCCTGTTCTGGAGTGTGGCCCTGGAGGCCTTTGGGATAATCCCTCTCTCTCTCTCTCTCTCTCTCTCTCTCTCTCTCTCACTCTCGTTTGCTCCTTCACTCACTCTCACACTCTTTGTGTATCAATCATTACGGAGGTTAAAAACGTTTCCACTTCCAGAGACTGTTTTGTTCCGACACCACAGACGTCCCAGCCGCTGCGGTCCTCACAGACGTGGAAGGTTTCTGCTGTTTGAGTCACCGGCTCGGGGCTCATTCCAACTCCCCGACATATTTTAACCAGTCCTGATGCAGAAAACGTCTCTTTGTCTCTCTCTCGCTCTCTCTCTCTCTCTCTCTCTCTCTCTCTCTCTCACGTATCTCCCCCTTCCAACCGTTGTTTTTCTTATTCCTGTCGACAGAAAATATTATTTTTTTTGCCTCTCTTCTTTGCATGTCCGTGACAGGCATGCTTCCTGTAGTGTGTGCAGATTGGTGTGTGTGTGTGTGTGTGAATGTGTTTTTGTCCCTGTATTTTTGTGTGTATGTGTGTGTGTGTGTGTACTTCAGTGGAGATGAACCGGCTTTTATGTCATTGCCAAGTGTGGGAAAACGGTTCCTCTTGTGAAGGACAGTCTCGCGCTGCACTGGGGTTCCCACTCTGTTCCGAAGAGCCAAATGCCTTCATCTGATGTCGGATCTTTGTTATTTGTCCATGAAACTACAACTGAGAACATCCTATACCTATGGGACCGGCCGAGTGATCTCCCCCGTACCGGCATGTGGACGCAAACATAAATGGAGCAGCCTGCTCCTTTTCCCATCCCATATTGTTCTAAACTCGCCGCCAGCTCCTTCCTTGAGCCTTCTTTGAAATATCAAATGGAGTCACTCACAAAGTCTTAGGAGGAAGGCGGTACGAGCAATATCCTGCTTGGCCGGGGCGAGATGGCAGCGTCCCAGCAGCTCGAATGTTTGTGTCACCGTGTCACACCTAAAGCGGCTCCATATTTCAGCCCGGCGTCCCGGAGGCTCGGATCAGCTCCGCGGCTCGCGCGCTGTGTGTGTGCGTGTGCGTGTGTTTGTGCCCGGGCCGCCATCTTGAGTCGTGCGTCTCAGCCGCTGTCTGGTGGTTTGGTCCCGCCCCGGCTCTCGGAGCAGATGGTGGCACAGTTTAGCGTGAGCAACATGCTGCTGGCACCAGGCTCCCCATCGCCACCCGTCCGATGGAAGCTCCTCGGCCCCCTTCCCCGTCACCGTCACACTTCTGACCTCATCCAATTGGGAGGCTCACATCCTGCTTTTAGCACAAGGTTGGACTCACATTAGAACAGTTCATCTCCACTAAGTATGGTGGCACATACATTTGAATGGATATACTGAAATGAATAGAGGGCCACATGTTTATGACTTTTAGTTAAAGTACAGTTTAAGTGACTAAAGTAATTTGTTATATTTAGCAAATTTAGCAAAACGATAGAAGGATGATGTGCATGATAAAAACAACGGGTAATAAAAACACACAAAAAACGATAAATAAATACGATACCCGTACAATTTTGCAAATATTAAATTGTGTTATCTTATTATCTGTTCTGAAATATGCATTTTCAGTTTAATAAAAACCGACAATGATAGACTGATAACTTTTCAGAAATTATACCTACTTATCATTTGTTGATGCTGATACTAGAACTAATAATAATTATTATATAATGATAATAATAAATAATATAAAATATTACATATGAATATTATTTATAATTTTTAATATAAATAATTCCAAAAAATATATATATATTATCAAAATTAAGACATAAAGACAACTAAATTAAAATCTGAATGTTTGTTTCCAGTGAAGGTGAAGTGATTTAAAAGATGGCACTCACTCAGTCAGCCTTATTTCCAGGTCCAGGTCACTTCAGCAAGCCAAATACTGAAATAAAATGAGTCTAATGATCTACATTTAACTAACGTTACATAACATGACGTAACTTAGCAGACGCTGTTGTCCAATGTGACTTACAATAAGTACATTTGTCATCAGTAGTTGAACCAACTGAACATCGCAGTCTTTGTCGGCAAATCCTTCAATAAGAATAAGTAACAATGGGCCAAGTTGTTAAGTTTGTTAAAGTTAAAGATAAATAAGTTTGGATCCTCAGTGCAGGTCGAGTCCACGCGTTGGATGGATTTTCAATTTGCGGCTTTTTTGTGAATGTTTTTTTGTTTTTTAGCTTTTTGTATCGTATGAGTGAGTGACATATTGAAGTCTCCTCCAACCCGATCACATGTTGGATTTGTACTTTCTTCTTATTGCCTGAGCTGCCTATCGCCAAACTGACAAATGAGGAAATCAAACATAGGCCAACGCTGTCTAAAGTTGTTGTATGTGTAACATAGTACGTGCTCCATATATGTTATATACGGAGCCTTATTAGAAAGGTTTACAGTGTGGGCTCTAAATCAGGGCTCTGTTTGCCTCACGCTTGAAATGGAAAGTACAGCCCGGGTGCCAAGTCTGGATGATCTAAGAAGGAGCTTTGATATCTCTTCACGTAGCTTTGATGCTCACAACACCAGGCACGTGGAGATATTTACTAAATCAAAGTAACTTCTCCCTCAACAGCTGCACAAAATTTCAGATGAATGGAAACAATTGTGTCACGGTGAAAGTCAGAAAACAGCAGGAAAAAAAAGATGTTTCCATGTAATATTTTTATGTAGGTACCCAGGGCTTGACGTTAAGCTTTTTTTGCCACTTTACAAGTGGCTGAGATGTTTTACTTGCCTGATAGACAACTTTACTTGTCCAGAATGGAAAATGTAGGCCTATTAAAAAATAAATTCAACCAACAGGGATTTGGACAATTATTATAATTTGAATAATAATTGTTTAACAATTACAATTTCAAGCATCCAACACTTCATTTCCTGCATTCTGGTGAAATTTTATGCACCAATTTTTGTCTTTTCTGCATCGATTTACGGTGGAAATACCTTTATTTATGTAAAGGAAATCACAAGCCAGATGATCCGGCTCACTGAAAAGAGACAAACTTTTCAACACTACTGCAAGTGTCTCCTCCCCTCCACCCTTTGCGTCCATGTCTGCTCTGTACCTTCTTCTCTAATCTGACTTTATTTCCTAATTCTTCTCATCATATCACGGCGTCATGTTCTGTTCAAAATTATTATCAACAACTTTGATATCACAATCCAAATCATATGCGTAACGTTTACAGCGCTCTGTTCTGCCCTCTCAAGCGGACATATCGTAAAATATAATATATTTTATTGAATCGGAGCACACTTTTTCTTTAAATTATTAGAACACGCAAGTTTTTTGTCTGGAAAATAATATATACTACATATGTTAAATCAACTATTATGAGACTATATACTTCAATTATAACATAGCCAATCTTTGTCACAAAAATCACACCACAGTTTTGAATATAAGATTTTATCAAAATAAAACAAAAGCTGAGCGGCAAAAACCCAAGTAGAACGATTCATATTTCCCTCCCTTCTCAACGCCTGCAACACATGGTCCCAGACACAGACATTCCACTTGTAAATTCAAAAAATTCACAGCATTTCAGTCCATTTCAGTCAATTCAAACTCCGGACTGGATTTGAGTGGCAGCGGTGGTGTCGGGTGGGGGTGGGGGCTGACGAGGACAGAGCCCATATCCTTTTCACAGGCTGGAAGTAGTGGCTGGCTGGAAATGGCATCTCCCGGGGAAAGCCAACAACTGGCCATCACCCCGACCGTTTGTCTTCATCAATCAACCTACATTTGTTGACCGAGCAACATGGAGTCACTATTAATTTCATGCGATCCCTTAATGGGGTCCGAGGGAGCGTCCTGCGCTCTCAGGAGGGAGTTTCCTGTCCTGCTGCCACGGCTATCGTCTGGGAAGACCGCTCGGACTTTCTTCACTTCTTTCCCTGTCTTTTTTTTCCTTTCCTTTTTTTTTTTTTTTCTCGTCATTTCCATCTCCGCCGAATCCCCGCCCGCGCCGGTCCGTCCCCCATCACGCTCGTGCAGACATACCCGGGCTTGTAAAAATACACGCGGTATTTCAATATTATTTGCTTTGCTTTGTCATAGCTCCTCCGCCGCGCACGCCGTCCTTGTTGTTCGGGCTCTTCTGATGATTCCTGCTTATTTGCTGAAGTCTACACTGAACCGAACGCGGTGAAAACCTTTTGATCAAGCCTCAGATTTCCACGAGCAGATACTGGCGCCGCGCTCTCAGATCAGTGCATTAGTATTTCAATTGAAAGAATGGTGCCACTGTGTTGACACGCTCACGATGAGTTGGTGGCTTCTGAGGGAGAATGTTTAAAGCAGATAAACGCCTCAGGACTCCAACTGTCTGTCTTATTGTGCTGATTGTAGTTTATTTTCGGTGATTATGAAAAAGTGCTTTAAACAGGCTTCAGGGATGTTGGTTTATTAGCTACAGATGAAATGGGGCCCTCGTACGACAATTCCGCACGAGGTATTAAATGTTATCTGTTGTGACTTCTGTGCGTCTCTATTTACTGTGTACACAACAGGCTTTTATATACTCCCTTTGATTATCACAGAGGAGGGAGGGAGCTAAGAGTGATATGATTTAGCTTGTTTTTTTTTTCCTCTTTATCTCATTCACTCCCTTCCTCCCTCCCTACTCTCCCTCTCTCTCCCTCCCCCCCTGTTACTCCACCTCTCCTCTGGCTTTAAGAGGCTTAGCAGCAGCTTAGCGCCCAGGTCAAACTGGCCTTTGCCCTTCATCTGTCAGCCGTTTGATGTGGTGCCAGCCTGGCCTGCTCGCTACGCCTTGCCTTTAACAGCACGTCCAGGGGTCAGGGGAGGGCACCGTTTCGGGACCCTACCCAACCTCAAACCCCCACCCCCTTCATTGCAGATGTGTCTGTGTCAGTTGCCCTTCCTTCCCTCTGCCCTCTCCCCTGCCCCGGTGCCCATTATTATTTTATAGTTTGGTTCTGCATTCCTTTCACTCAGGCCGCGGTGGAAGGCCGCCCCCTCGGCTTTATTGCTTACACATGTCCGTGACTCTCGCGCTCAGCGGGGAGAGACAAAACAGCGAGGGGAAGATGGCCAATGGGGACCGGCTGGCTAAACTCCCCCCACCTTGAACTAATCGGCGGGGACCTTAGCGCAGCTCGGCCTCGGTCCTGTGCCAGTGGGGTTTCAATTTGTAGAGGCATAAACAGATACTAAAGCTAAGTTAATGGCACAGTGATTTATCAAGCCAGTTCACATCAAATTATCACAGTGCCCCCCCCCCTACACTCCGGCCCCACAATGGGCCCCTGCCCGGCCCCCGCTGTGGAGGTGCACCGTGGTCACACTTCATTTGGGAGTGCACAAGCATGTGTCCCTCTGTCTGGTTTCCCTCTGAGCGTGACGCTTTACACCAGCCAGTAATCAGCCAGGACAGAGCATCAAGAGAATCATATCTGTGTGTGTGTATGTGTGTGTGTGTGTGTGTGTGTGTGTGTGTGTGTGTGTGTGTGTGCGTGCGTGCGCAAACAGCAGGTTTTCTTCTGTGTATCTGCTCTGAGGAGTGCATATGTGCGGCATATCTCCTCATTTGCATACGTTGTGAGGTATGCATGCGTTTGATGCCGGCAAGGAACTATCTGTGTAAACGTCTTTGCAAATTATGATAATAACTTTAACAAAGAAGTATATATTAAAGCCAACGCTGCACATGTGCAGTATCAAATATATGTAATCCTACCTTCTTCATGTCCTCACCTGGAACTGATAACAATAGCTCTTTTAACTCTTGGTGAATTGGAAAAAAAAAAGCAAAAAAAACAAAAAACAACGACGTCCAAGCGGAGTGGAGGTGTGTGCGTGCACTGGGGCCAGGTATGTAACAGAATCTATCTTGAAATAAACGGATTATTTTTCTGCAGCAAAATCATGTTTCAATTTAATATGGTGCCTGAACACAGCGGCGCCTTTGATCTGCGCTCGCCGAGCCCGGCATATGGATAATATATCTTTCTTCAAGATAAAGGTAAAAATGTGCGTGGTGCTGATGATGTCACTCTGCGGCGGCGGCGGCGGCGGCGGCGGCCTGGGAGAAAGGTAAACTTTCGCAGGCGAGTCGATCCCCGGGATCACGCGGGGCGCTCGCTGAGCCGCTGGGGAAATCAATTACACATTTTCTGAACTGTGGGTCCCGCCGTCGGAGCTTTATTGCGGGGGCCTTCTGCGGAGGATCATCCCAACGAGTTTGGACACTGTTTTTGCTTCCTGGTGTCCACTCCCCTCCCCGCCCCCCTCCCCCACACAGCCCCGCCCCGCCCCCCTCATAGTTTGTTACATTCGTGTGCAGCTTACAATTCTGCCGAGAGCCATTCATCACCATTTGCTGGCGTATCTGTCTTGAGTGCCTGAGCTTTGATCATGTTGTATTTTATACCTTACATCTGTTCTACATTTAACCTTCTGTAATGCTGTTGCTCAGACCACTAGTACCTTGGCACGACGGGGGGAGAGAGGAGTTTTAGCGGTGACTGAGCAGCTAGTGTAAATCTGGTATCTTCATCGTTTGTTACGCTCGGGCAAACAAACGATCCACCGGTTGAAGGACGGTGATTTCCAGCCCCCCACTCCCTCCCCGCCCCTTTCTGTTTCCTGCCTTTCTGGACAGCACTTTCCAGCAATCCCGCTCTTCCTCCTCTGTGATCCTCGCTCTTTCCTTTAAAGCTTATCGGCTCCTAAATCACCCCTCCGCCGATCGGAGGGACGGTATATTTTCTTTATTTTCTCTGTGCCTTTTTTTTCCCAGTTCTATCGTTTCCAGTCTCGCTCCGTGACTTTGCGCATTGGATTTTTGGCACTGCACCTTTGCTCCTGATTCACTCTCCCCCCCTCCTCTATCTTCCCCCTCAGTCTCTCCCTCTCTCCCTTTTTCCATCTCATTCTCTCCATGGCTCCAGAAACCCAGGAGCACAAGGCCCTGACCCCCTCCCCCCAGCACTCTAATCACCCTTAATCAGAAGTGAAATGCGTTTTTCTAAGGAAGTAGCTGGAAAATTTCACAATCTGCATTTCTCCGACCAAGCTGATTAGGGAAACATTATCCTGCTTTCACAGTCACTTCCAATCTGCCTTTAATCTGTCACTTCAATCGCCTAATTATTTAGTCAATGACCTGGGGACGCAATCTTACAAAAGAATGAAATGCATGCCATATCATTTTCCCTTTCATTTATGCATGATATCACTGCTTACATGTTATGTTCCTTTGAGCGAAATGTGCAGTCCTTGTTCCCACGTGTGTATATTTGTCTTTTTATGCGGATTTGTGCCGTTTTGGCAAGTTTGTAACCCTGCATGTGTGTGTGCAATTATGCGTCCGCGCACTCGTGTTTGTGTGCCCTCACCGGCGTCCATGGATGTGTGGCTCCGGCGGCTTGTTTAGAAGCTGCTGAGCTGTGAATGCAGACTTTCGGTGGCGGTGTGGTTCGGAGCTGGAGGAGCCTTTGGGGAGTGAGACTCCCCTGCAGGGGAGGCGTGTTATTGGAAAGGTCATGATTACAGTAGGGGGTCAAAATAACTCGCTGACACTCTCTATACACAAGTGACTGCTAATGTGCCTCTGGGTGTCGAGAACTATATTGAGTATTGACTATATGTCACGGCAATAAAAAGGAAACCCTGTTCTCCACTGGTATGAGTTATCCCGCCGCAAAGTGTGAAGTCCGGACGGCAGCTAAAAGTAGCTTCAATGTCAATAAGGGCCTCAGTTGACCAGCTAATTGTTTAGGCAAGAGGGATAAAAGCAAAGAATTAGGGTTGGGATTCAAAATCTGAAATGTACTTAAGTAAATGAATAACGGCTCTGCCGCACAAAACACACATATAGTTAGCCTGGAGGCCTCATGTCTTGTATCCAAAGCCTCAAAACCAACAGTCTCAAGGCCGTTTAGCATATTGGTATTAACCACAGGTTGGATTGCGCAAGGTCAATCTAATTCACATTCATTCACTTGAACACTTTGAGGCGTCGAGTGGGTTGGGGCTGCGTTATCCGCTCACAAACACTGAGGTACGAGAGAATAAATGCAGAGTAGAGGAGGGAAGGGTGGGACTTTGACCCACTTCCGTCGGTCCCGGTCCGAGGCGGAGCCCCGGCCGCCCTGATAAGGATCCGGGACCTGTCCGGGGCAGCTGCTTCTCTTTCATCTTTCCTCTCGTTGGACATCCCCCGCCACCCCAACTGCGGTTCTCTCGCCGCTCTTATCAGCTGTGGATTCTGGAGAGCCAACACGCTTATTTGTACTCGACACCCTATCTGCAAATAAACCTGCTTCAAAATGGGCTTTTAAAGGCGCGAGTGCAGAGAAAACATTCCAGAGTCGGGCCAGGGGGCAGACCCGGCGTCCCAGCAGCCCCAGAGTCAAAGCCGGTGCTAAGCGCCTTCGTCCAGGGCTACAAAACACTCCGCCAGAGGTCACAACCCCCTGGCACTTTGACCATGGGAATAGCGGTGTTAAAGCCAACACAAACAACACAAGAGGATCAAACTTCAAGTTGCTCCAATGGTGAGATGCCTCGTTATGGTCAGCGGTGTAAAACTGTTTATGTCCTTCAGAATACCAAACTTAACACAGAAATAATCACCTTCTCTGGCCAAGGACATTTTCATGTACAAGGAATGTCTTTTAGTATATTACTTGTTATATATGGGGAAAGGGATATATGTAAGCAAAGTGTTGAAGAACAAGGAGTGTGCTGATTTATTATTACAATTTAATATATATCATTATTATTATTATTATTATTATTATTATGTTATTAATAATACATTCAGCTTTAGTACATACTAGTGATTACATTTCTAAGCTGGAGAGAAGAAACATAACTTTTTAATTTGGTTTTGTGAGGATATTTCCCTTGACGAAACAGGACACTTGTTATTCTCACCTCCAGCTGTTAAAAACAACAATAAACAGAGGCCATCAAAGCTAATACAAAAAAAAAAAAAAAAATATATATATATATATATATATATATACTGGTTTACCTCTCGCTCCCCTCATCCATTGACCTCTTTTTCTTTAATTTGATTTTTCTCTCTTTTGCCAGGGGTAAAAAAAAAGGAAAATCTCATCTCCATCAGCCCAAATTGTGGCGGGCAGCGTTATCAGTTCAAAAGACCTGGGGATTCGACAGCTCCCTGTCCATGGTGATTAATTACTTCTCAGCCGTGGTGGGTCACTCCTCTCCCCCTTCTCTCTCTTTCTCTCTCTCTCTCTCTGTTGTTCTCTCCATTTCCCTCAATCCCCCCTGCCCTCCTCCTCCTCCTCTTCGGCCCGCTGCTTGAGTGGTGGTGGCTGGAGGCAAGGTGTGATAAGTGCTGCCCTTATTACTGGTCGCACTGGGAAAAGACCCGGCTGCACTGGGCTAACACAGGCCAATCATACCCCCACGCCGCATGGGGCCGAAGGGGGTTGGGGGAGGGGTGGGGGGCAGATACATGTCCTTTGTTTACTCCTTAGCACTTAATGGAATGGCTTGGTGCTGCCCTCTCCCAGCGTGATATTGGATTAAATCACCTCCTCTACTCTTCTTTCTCTCTCTCTCACCATCCCTCCCTCCCTCCCTCCCTCCAGGGTTATAAGGCTTTCGATCTCTCCTCTAATCACCGCTCCTGTCTGGATTGGATCTACAGACTCTTTAGAGCTCTCTATTATCATCAGCCAGGGAAAGGAATGGAGGACACTGGGCACCTCATCACAACTCTGACGGACAGAATTAATCACTTTCGGACGTCGTAGCCGGGAGAGGCCATTCGTTATACCAGGCAGTAATCAGGCAGAATTAGTCATTTCAATAATCCAAAAGAGACCTCTGTATAGTTACACGCTGAGCTCTGTACATATTTGTATTACAAGCCCTTGGCAGCCTTTTCTACTGTTATTTGTATTCCGGGGTTCTCAAGGTTCTGCACACAGCTGGTCCTTGAGCTCCATGTCTCCCTGTAGGCTCTGCTGTTTGGCTTGTTTGCGTGAGTGGCACTTTCCCCGAGGCTGTGTGTGTGTGTGTGTGTGTGTGTGTGTGAGTGTGTGTGTGTGTGTGTGTGTCTGTCTGTGCGCGTGTGTGTGTATGGAGAGAGAGATAATGCTTCTATACGTCAGCCCGTGTCCTGCTGCATGTCTTGCTCCATGCATTTTTGTGTGTGTGGATGTCTATGAAGAGGTCTACGTTGGAAACCTTCATTATTGGGCCTGTCAGCGCTGTGAGATTCCCTCCTGAAGGCAGCGAGCTGGAGATGAGACACACACACACACACACACACACACACATACACACACACACACACACACACGTCACACGCCTGTCCCCAATGGTGGGCAACGGGGCCATTATGATGTCATCCAGATGGACACATCTGTCTGTTTCCGCGGGAACAAATCTGCTAAAAGCAGGCAGAGCGTCATGAACAAGCTGTCTCCGGTGGCTTTTTATTTGTTTATATCCGGCATGGTGATGTATGGAGCAGGAACAAGAGAGACACCTTCCGACGAGCGCTAGATCCCCCGGATAACATGCGTTAGGATGTCAATAGTGTGTTAAAAGCCAATGTTCCTCTCATGTCCCCCCACATCATTATTACAACGGTGATAGATTCGATTTTTATTCCAGAGGTGTCGCTTGGCGATCAGTTATTCCGCTCCTTAGCAGGAGCTTACGTTGCCGGGAACAAAAAAAAATGTTTTTTTAATGGCTGTAGCCTATCATGTAGGTTATTGGACTTCCATCCGTACCCTTCCTCCTCAAAAGGGAGAGGAGATGAGCGTTGTCATTACAGATGAGCGAGCAGGGTGAACCTTTCCTCGACCGGAGACCTTTTCCTGGTACTGGGAGGCGGATCAAACCCCTCTGAACCCTCCCGTGTTCCCCGGCATTTTGTTTTGACGCCGTGCAGCATGAAAATGAGGGAATATGGCGATGTTATGGCATTTGAAGTCAATATGTATTATAAAATCAATTTAGATGAAGATCTGCCCATCCTTCTAATTAGACAGGGTGACTGGAGATTGATTTTTAATTGCAAAAGTAATTACATGGAGCAGATAGCCAGTGACATTTGATTATCTAGGTGATTGATTAAAAGGCCTGGCTGGCGGGGCAGACTGTCAGCCGGCGGAATCCAGACAAAAGAGAAAATTAAAAAAGTTGTCCCGTTTGTAATCACAAATTTCAAGGGTGAAATTACAAAGCCAAACATCCCCTCGGAGAGGACCGGTGTCCTTCCACTCACAGCCCGTCTGTCCTCCCTCCTCACCCCGGCTGTCACCGCGGCAACGAACGCAACACGACCAAACCGGGGGCAGAAAGAAATGACAAACGACCTGGAACTGAATAGTTTTTGTTTTTTTTCTTTCTATTACAAACTCCCTGGTTTCTAAATGACAAGAAGTCTATTCACATTATCATCGCAGAGATAGAGAGACAAAGAGAGTGATTGAGAGAGAGAGAGAAATAAAGAGAGGAAATAAAAAACAGATTGATAGGGGGCCTCTTATCTTCAAGCATCCTCGGCGTTCCTCTTCTTTATCGCTTGTCATCTACTTGCACTTGTTCATTGTTGTCTGTCACACAGCGAGGAGTCAGACTAAATAAGACGACGAATAAACACGCCGCCTCTGCATGTATTTGGGGAAAGCCGGGCGCAACATTTTTCTTTTCATGTCGCCCCCTTTTTTCCTCTTTTTCTCCTCCATCCATCACTCTTGCGGGATCTCTTGCCGGGAAAAATGAGGGATGACAAGGTAAAGCAGTGGTGGGACAGCTGAGCTGTTTACTGCGCTGACAGACACTGTTTAGATGAAGCTGTGATGGACAGAGTCCTGCTGCGAAGACATGAGACACCGCCATAATACACGAGTCATGTCTGGATCCAGTCCTTTCACAGTGGCTTACATCAATAAATTGATTTATTTTAAGTTTGTTTTGTGGAACGCGAACCCACATCCTAGACATTGTGTCATGTCCCGGTCCCCCTCTAACCGTCTAATTTTTTTTTTTTAGCAGGACAGACATCTTGCATGTCTCGTCTCACCTCCTGGCTAAAAATACTATGTCTGGCCTCACCTGCTATCGATAATCCTTCATTATCAGTCACAGACATGTATGTTCAAACACAACATGAACTCACTCACACACACACACACGCACCCACGCACGCACACACACACACACACACACACACACACACAGACGGAAACACATGCAGACATTCCCAGTTCATGGCCCTCTTTACCAGGAAATCCATTTATTTTTCACTGTGGGACATGCCTATGAATTTTGACTGGTTAAGGTATCATTTAGCCAAGACTGTTAAGCCACTCTTGTCATTTTAGTGTAGGGTTCACTCTGCGCTTGCCATGAAGGCAACATTTATGCCTTTAATTTACAGCTCCTTGCCTGGAGGATACTCCTTGGTCTTATGAAGTGGTATTAGGGGGCCTATTTAGTTGTCATGGCAGAGCACTGCTCACTGTGGTGCAGCGAGCAGAACCCAGCCCCTGGAAAAAAAAAAAAAAAAAAAAGAAAGAGAAGAAGAGACAAGGGAGCAAAGGCAGCGATTTCAAATGAGAATCGCTGTCCTTTTAACTCAAAGAGCTCTGTAGCCTTGCTGGAGCAGCTGAGCAGGGCCTTTGAAGGGAGGAAGAGAGAGAGAGCGAGAGCGAGAGAGCGAGCCCTGGCCAGCCCCACATATTATTCCCCCTCAGGACGTACAGAGTCTATATTGGCTGAAGCAGCCCGGCCCCCAGGGTCGCAGCTCCTCTCAGCACCGAGAGGAGGGACTTCCTCCATCTGCCTCCAGAACAGGCTGGCGAGTGTCTGCTGGTAAACCATTACACATGTGCCTCCCAGCGCCGGGCCTGGGCGGGGTAGGCAAACACAAAGCAGCAGCACTTATTAAATTTCCATGAAGTTTACCGAATTTGCGGGATCAGTCGGGTGAGGCCATCAGGGAGCCCCGTGCCACCGCCTGCAGCTTCCCTCTGTAACTGAGGCCCAGCATGTTTGCAGCCTTTCCCCCTCTCCGCCTCCACTCCGCCCCCATCCCTCCCACCTCACCCCTCTTCACAGTTGAAGTGGGTTCTAGTCCTGCTGGGCCCTGCCAGCCTGCTACTGAACTCTCTGCCCGCTTCCTCCGGTCGTCCCGGAGGGCCAGGATGCAGCGAGAGCAGGTGACATTGAACAGGTAAACTAATACAAGCAATCAGACCTATGACATTTGGGGTGTGCTAAAGGAATAGTTTCAATTTTTTTTGAAGGTTATCTCCGTTTTATACTCACCCCTCTTGTAGTGCAAGGTTTCATTCCGGCAGCAGCCTTTCCCCCATCTCAATACAGGACACTCTATCCCCACATCAGGAGTTCAATGCAAGTAATGGCGGACACATCGACAATCTGACTTCGGTGATGAAAGTCATTCCACAATTCAGGCAAACCTAGTATGATGCCACAGCCGTCTGACAGAGTTATTTAAAAATGTATTGCTACATACCCTGCTTGCTGCCACCATGATTATTGAGACCTGCATGGATTTGTCCCCCATTACTTGCATTGAACTCCTGATGGAGTATGGAGCCATGCGTCCGGTGTGGAGAAAAAGCTGGACTGCTGTGGGAATGTAATCTGAAACCTGTAACCTACCTACGCACTACATGAGGGCTGGGTATAGAACAGGGATAAACTAAAAAAAAAAAAAAAAAAAACTAAAAAACCCCGACTCTTTTAACTGTGAAAAGCACAAACAGGTGCACCATGCAGTCAAAAATCGACCCGCACCGAGACCCAGCCGAGTCAAATTATTAACAATACAAAGGGCTGAGTGAGTATATCCAGTGGCTTAGACCTGCCATAGAATCTGGATGATTATCCCCCGCATGTCATGGGCCGTAAACACTCGCAGTGGGCCGTCCATGAGGGGCTGAGGCCCGTTCCGGAGCGGGAACATGCCGCTCAGAGCAGGGTCAGAGTGGGACAGTAAGGCTCTGAAGGCTTATTTATGAGAATCCCAAACAGCGTCTGCAGGTTTGTGAATCAAATCTGTCAAACATCTCGCATGCCTTCAGCCACAATTTAATTTAATTTCGACACACGTAAATTGTTTTACTTGGTCGTGACTCTTTGAACTACGAGATTAAACAGCAAAATATATAACTTTTGTCCCTGTTGCAGTGCTGGGTAATACCCCTATTCCATCGTCCTCAGTTCCCTGTATTGACTGATTGTATCCTCACCTGAAATTTCATGATAAAAATCACAGGTCAAAGTTGAGTATCCTGGACAACTGTCGTCAGCACAGCCTTCAGTATAAGAGTGTCTTTCACGTGAGTCAATTCAACTCTATCGTGGCCTTAAAAAAAGTTTGGACACAGGATTGCCCTGGATAGCGATGTTGCAATGATGACCATGATGTAATAAATAGGTTTGAACCATTGGGGCTTTCGACATGTATTCACAAGGAGCCCTTGAGCAGATCGTGGAATCAAGTCGACCGTGTATGAGCTCCAAAGTGTAAATGTGTAGAGATGATTAAATTTGAAGGATATTGTTGAGATAAACTTCTCTAAATACTATAAAGACCTGTTTTGTCTAGTCTGGTTCCAAAACACATATGACCAATGGCTCAGACTCTATTCGGTGTCTGCTGTAGCCAGTGAATTATGGACAGAGGCATCCATATACAAATGTTTTGCTTGTGCCTGCGCATAAATACCAATTTATCTCCATGTTGTTGTGTCTTCCATGTGCTAGTCTAAACCAAAGCCAAAATGCCTAGGTCCTGTTTCTGTTTGGAGGTCCGGTACCCACATGAACCATTGCACCAGTTCTCCCGTTGACCCTGCAATAAAAACAAGCACCCAAACCGCCATTTCATGATTGTGCATCAGGGCAGTGGTGCCTTTTCTTTTTTTATTTTTTCACAATTGCAAATCAACAGCGGACGGTTGTTATCATTGGAGGTTAAACAAAACTGTGTTTATGCAGCCAGTCTTTTCATCTATTTCCCTTTATATATTCCAGTCAGACAAGTGACTTCCAGTCAGCTCCTTTGTTTTCTTTGCTTCATTTGGACAGGATGAAAAAAAAAAAAAAAAAAAAAGGCAAATAAGGAGACCGGAGATGGACAATAATAATTTATGATTTTCAGCTGATCCCAGTTTATGACAAGTTCATTTTCCGGGAATGTCATCCTGCACAGTGTCACTGCACATCCGTAGTGTGTTCTTTATCCTTATCATTATTCCATTTTTTTTTTTTCTTTAATAAAATTCAAATACAAGTTGCCTGTGACCTTAAAACCAGCGTCTTGGGCTGGCCTGCTAGATCTGGTGTGAGATGATCTGTCCCATTAGCTCCACCTTTTCACCGGCCTCCCTCTCGGGGTGACACTGGCCGCACTCCAGAAGGACTACGATTCGATCCCAGAACCTGATAAAGTCTGCTCTGTTGATGGGCCTGATGGCATCTGCGGTGTTGGCCGGCGCTCCCAGACAAACGCACCCCAGGAAGGTGAGCGCCGGCCCTTGTGCCCCTTATCAATCAATTACATTTGGCTTTGTCAGATTAATTGTATGGAATTGTTTGCTGCTGATAGGAACCAGGTACTTTGTGGATGGGGGCTGGGCTGGATGTGTGTGAGGTTGTCCGTGGATTGTTATGTATTAACGTTGCCCTTTTTTACCCTTGGTACTTTGTAGCTGTGGCTCCCGCTTGTAACCGTGTGTGTGTGTGTGTGTGTGTGTGTGTGTGTGTGTGTGTGTGTGTGTGTGTGTGTGTGTGGAATGCGTGGAATGTGTGTGAACAAAATGTGAAAGCGCTAAGCCAGTACACTCAGGACAAACTGATACTCATTTCATACTAATTCCAGTATACACAATACAAAAAAAACAGCATCTACTCATGAAATGTATGTTCCTATTATAATGTCATTTAAAAACACGTGACATCTGCAATTCAACAAATGCAAATGCAATGTAAATTATTTACATCACATAATATACTTTATTACATCTTTTATTTTCATTTTAAGGTGACACTCAAATCCCAGGAAAATTTGTTTGAGAGCAAGAGCAGATCAAATATCATACGTAAGAATTACAATCAGTATCAAAATGTATTCTCAAAGATCCTTTGTACAAAAAATGGGTTTGGTTTTAATGGACAGATTATTATTTTCCGCTTTAAGTCAATGGACATCATCCGCTTCTTCTTCTCAGCACTTACTTTTTTCGGACCCACGGTTTAAAAAAAAAAAATGGCAAAATAACTGCACAAAAAGCACAAATCGCGAGCACAAAACACAAAAGAGATGCTTCCACGCTCAGGTAACCACGTGAAGTGAAGGAGTGAGACGCGGGATGCTGGCCGCATTCGCTCACCGCGCCCACCAGCGGCGGTGCACCTGAAGCTCGCTCCTCGTAACTCAAATTTATGCTCGCAAATCAATACAAAAAAATCGACGGAACGACGGCTCGTAACTCGGAAAACTTGAATGGTAGTGCACTCGTTACTCAAGGTACCACTGTAGTTGAGTCATTTGTAAAAGTACTTTGTCCTCTACTGTGGGATAGTTATTAATAGTCAGCGAGTTGTAGTTTAAGTTATGCAGTCAATAATAAAATTGTGCTATCATGCAGTATAATTTAATACAAATTTTGAAATTAAACAGTTCTTCAGATTGAGACCATAAAGCTGGTCACTAATGGCACACAAATAAATCGCTTACTCCAACATATTTGTGAGCTAGTGGGCTAATCAATAACCACATAAAGCACATCTGAAAGAAAAGGAGGGCAGCATGTAAAGCCCCTTTCCCACATGCACTAAAAGCCGTAAATCTACTGGCAATGTTCTGTATTTACGTCATGTGGGAATGGGGGCCGGTCTCGATGTTCCGTAAAAGTCTTTCCGTAATTTTCCCCCCTCTCGAAGTAGTATAATTTCTGGCAAATTTCCGGTATGGCTGTGAATGGAAGCACTGACATTTCCCTAAAGTAGGGGTGGTGAGGAATCCAAAAAAAGCACAAATAGTGTGCGCAGGTTTTTTTTCACCTACTATTTATTTCATACAAATATATTAAAAATCGGCTACAGAGACGAGAAACTGAAACACGTCCAGTCTACGAAGACAGGTCTTTGTATTATTACATTTTATTATTTTTCCACATACATACAGTTAGGGGTCCAGTGCGGGTGACATCGGGCACAAGCACTTCGCTTGCCCGCCGGCTGCACCGCAGAGTGGAGCCGGAGGGGACGAGCAGACTGGGAGAGGAAGAACGGGTGGAGAAGGTTCCTTCTCTGGAGGCAGTGAGTTTAAGACAGGTTTAAAATGATCACACTGATTTAATAAAATTGGGTTGGGGTTATCGTACCAGGGGACGGGGGTTCTGTCCCCTCTAGTCAGCGGACGGAAGAATCCGTGGGGCCAGGAGACAGGAAGCAAAGGGCTGGTCTAAAAACTGATTCTGTTGCCTATATCTTAAGATATAAGCCACCACTTGCACACATTAGCATTACATAATGCATTATGTAATGTACCCATAACAGTCATCTACAGTATGTGGTAACAAACTCAATACGGAGATTTTCCGTAAAGGAGGCTAATGTGGAAATGCCTTTGCCGGATATTTTTTATCCAGCAATGTTAGGGATTCCATGTGGGAAAAGGTCTTAAGGTTGACACTTCTGTGAGAGGGTGTTTCCTGCTTATGAATGCACCCCGCTTTTTCTGATGAAAAGATGGATTAATTATGTAATGTTCAGTTGACTGTGGCTAATAGCTGATAATGATGTGTGAGAGGTGTATCTGAATGGACCTCACACTGGACTGCCAAGAGCTGTTGGACCCGGGGTCAGGCTGCGTTCATCTAACTAATGAGATGTCACATGGAGAGGACTGGGCAACTGGAGGGCCCGAGCGCTTGGTGCGAACTAATTCACATCCAGCTTTAAAAATCCAAAATCCAACGGATGATTCAACGGACCACATCAATGTGACGAGAGCGAGAGCTTTTTTGTTGAAGTAACACTGAGCGGGCTTTAAGGGAGATGGAAAATCGCCAATTTGGTCGAGCGTCTTGATGGGCTATCGTTCAAAGAACGTCCTCGGTTTGGTCCAAAGCAGCTTCCGCCTTGCAGAGAACCCATGGGCCTGCGGTGCTTATCAGTCCGCTGGAGGCAGACAGTGAGCCGGCCTCCCATCTAGCCTTTAGCTCCACTCTGAGGAGATGAGTGTAGGTTAAATCAGCACTTGTCTCCTCCTTCAAAACATCTAAATCTGCAGTGGGGAGAAGTGAGATGTGCTCCTCCCTTCATCCACCCCCTCGGGCTAGCCCTGCTTCTTTAAGTTCTCTGCTGCCTTGCCACTGGGTCAGGTTGATCCCCTCCGTCACTGCAACTCATTCGGGGGGCATTAAAGTGTAAACCAGATGAAAAAACAAAGGGCTTAGGCAAATCAGATGGCTCAAACAACAACAACAAACGCACACTCTGTAATCTGCTTAGGGAAATTAATGAGGGGGAGCGCCCTCGACCGGGTTGGATAATGATCCCGATCCAGGGGATGAGAGGCTGCAGTGGATCAGGCAGAAGGTGAGAACGGGAAGGGGGGATTAGAGACGGACTCCCACCAGAATCAAACAGGACTCTGCAAAAGGGATCCCTCCCCTCCCATGCCCAAACTTCAAAAAACTCCAGCCTAAGCTGGAAGTAGGTGTCTGTAATCCCCTCTGTGGCTGTAGATCTATGCGGCCGACTCAGGCCTGGCTTTCATCCTGCTGCTTGTTCGGCGTGCTCTCTCCCCATGTCCTGGGAACATAAACTTTTGCACTGTGGCCCCTGTGCAGATCGCAGGGATCCGCTGGCTCATTACCTCTTCATTAGCGCGCTGCATTGCTTGTTGCCAAGAGGATCAGAGCATGTGTGGAGTCTAGCTGCATTGCCTGTTGGCGGAGGCCGCAGACCCAAACGCGGTGGCAGATGATGCGCGCTGTTGGAGACGTGCGTAAGAACCTTCCTCTCTCGACGGAGGGTTCAATTTAGTCGACATAGGCTTTCATCGTGTGACCCAGATTCCAAAAGGACCCGTTTGACCTTCTAAGTATGTTCTCCGTTAGAACCTCCGGTGAAATACCCAGTGATTGTCATTATACCTGCCCATTGCTCTGCTTGGTTGTCCAATCAGATCATTTGAATAGGATTTTTCTGAGATACTGTATATGCTCTTATATTTTCTCAGGGTCCGAGATTTAATGTCATAACTGTCACTTACATCCTCCAAGTGTGTTTTGAGTTACCTTTGAAATGCGATGCCAGATGCCATTTTAAGTTGGATTTATCTGCCACAGCCCCCCGCCCCCCCTCGGAAATTCATAGAATGCGGGATGATTTAAAGGGGGGGCGTGGAATTGAGAAAATAAGCAGTCTTTGTAGTGCTTAATGGGGCTGAAAGCTCACTGTTTAAGCCCTCCCCTGTAGGAGACTCAACCACCGCAAGGAGCCAAGTCTCATCAGCCACTCTGCCATCCTCTGGTGTGATAGTGACAATACACACACACATATATTGCCATTAGAATTACCATGCACTCTGCAAACAAAAGGAAATGAAAACACAAAAGATCATTTGTTTAAAAGTATTGCTGAAATCAACTCTGGTCCAATACCATACAAATAGGTGAAATAGGTACATACTGTAGGTGATAATATTTTGTTTTTACCAATTTTGAGTATAACTTCATTGACAAAAATAATGTCAGGACTGCTACAAGTGAGTGGAATTGGAGAAGAAATGGAACATCATTTACAAGATTTTCCTGTGATTAACTACATTAATTTCAATGACTGTGCTGATGCAATGAACCCGATGCATTCGGCACGATTTCCTCATTTAAATATATATATATATATATATATATATATATATATATATATATATATATATATCATGACATGACAATTATCCAACCAAGATTTGATTAATACTTGAATAATTGGGCGTGGAGCAAAATTTTACGGAAATTGCAACAAATGATTTGTGCCCGTGACCCGAGCGCTCTCCTCTGCTCCCGGTGAGCGATCCCAGCGTCTG
Source organism: Zeus faber (assembly GCF_960531495.2). NCBI lineage: Eukaryota > Metazoa > Chordata > Actinopteri > Zeiformes > Zeidae > Zeus > Zeus faber. Next base: position 10,174,157 of record NC_137190.1, on the reverse strand, counting down.
AATTATGCAGCTCCTTATCTGAGAGTCATTTCCAAGGCCAAGCATGCAGTTTGGCCCCATGTGGCTGTGGCCAGGTGTAAAAGCTTGACCTCTCTGTAGGACAGAGGAGTGACTTTCATTAGAGCACCCACTGACTGCCTCCCACCGAGCCCACTGATAGACTTAACACTCCACCCCGACACAAGATGAGAGGGAGGTGACCGGAATTAAGAGGAGAGGGGCTTTGCATAATCCAATCAGGGAACTAAGATAAGGTATACAGATTGTTTTAAACAAATAAAAAAAACGGTAATTTGATGTATTTTTTTTTTTTTTACCAATTTATACAATCAAAGATTTTGTCGATATCAAATGGGCTGTTGTAGATAATTGTGCGATGATGAAAGTTTTTGTTTTCATAGCTGGTAGGCCAGGTTGAAAAAATAGCCCTTACTTACATGTGCATACATACCCACATACATACATGTACATACATACATACATACATACATACATACATACATACAAAGTTTCATAGCCATAATTTCACAGAATTAATATTATTTCTTTTTTTACAGTAAGTGCTATGCACAGCTACACACACTCGCACCTCCGGATTTCTTAGCATGCTTTACAATTACCTCCCACCCAGCTGGTGTCGTCACACACTCCCTTTCATGCGCGGTCACAGTTATTTTTGATATTTTCATCAACTAGCCAGGGGATATTTATCTACAGGAGCTTGGTGAGTGAGGAGCCATTTTGAAATGTTAACAGTTTCCGGGCCAGAACGCGAGGAACCCACTAATTACTGCATCCAATACGGTCCCGCAGTCGTGCTCAAGAAACTAAACGATTAATGTGTGTAATTATATTGTAATTGTGTGGTAATTATACATCTAATGCACACACACACACACACTCATATAGACACACATACACACACATACACACCTCTTTTCAGCCCCAAAGGCAGGTATATTCCACACTTCTGAAAGCAGATTAGAGCCGGAGATTGTTTCTGCATGGAGAAAAAGGATTAAGCAGTGTTTCAGTATTCTTCAAATGTCTCACTTCATGTGTAAAATTTGTTTTGGTTTTCCATTTGTTTTTTTTTTTTACAAAACAATTTCACATGACTAGAGAGTAAACACATGTAGACAATGCAGCAGTAAGCAGGGAAATGTATTGAAGGCAAAATATCCTGCCTGGTTTTTATTTAGTACTTGTTATTTATACCCTGTATGTATGTATGTGTATATGTATGTACTGTATGTACTATATATATATATGTGTGCATGAATATATGTGTGTATATATGTATATGTGTATACATTTATATGTATGTACAGTATATATGTATATGTGTATGTAAATATGTGTGTGTGTGTATATATATATATATACATATATATATATGTGTGTGTGTGTGTGTGTGTGTGTGTGTGTGTGCGTGCATATGTGTGTGTGTGTGTTGTCTGTTGGTATATGACCAGCTAGGGAAAGCGATCAATTAAAAATCCCCTGAAAAGAGCAGCAGCAGAGAGAAGCAGACAGAGGGAGAGAAATGAGAGAGATGAAGAGGAGGGGTTGTCTATTTCAGCTTGAATAAACTAAACCGCTGTGCACTGGACTCATTAGGCGGCCCCTACTGTGGCGTTTCATGAAGACATATGGGCCGAAAGAGCACTTGATGTGGCTGCCACTTCCTTGCTTGTCATACGCAATTTCTCCTGGCCTAATCCCTGCTTTAATTTACTTCACAAGGCAAGCGGCAACTAACACTGTCCTCGGGGGTCCTTTCACTTATGCCACTGGTGACAAGGAATATGCAAAGGCACAATCCCTCACAGGGAAGGGTGACAGAGAGCAGTTCCGCCGGGGAGCACACCTCACGTCTCATAGCATCTTTTAATGTCACTCACAGGAGCACTTTGCAGTTGCAAACTATTCTTCTGAGAGCCCTTTATTAACATGTTGATCTGAGGGGCCATTAGGCGAAGATTGCTTGGTGCGCTGGATGCGTCTATTGATTTGCTGAGAGACAGACTTTGCTGAAAACTTTGTGGCAGTGTACAGAGAGTAAGGGAGGCTACTTCTTCTGCTACTTCTTCTTAATCTAAATTGCGCCCCCCCCCCCCCTCCCTTTATTTTTCCCACTCCTCTAATTTTACCTTGGAATGCTGGGAGGGAGCAGCCGTTGACGGGCACAAGTAATTGCTATCAGTCTGTCATTAGCTTCTCTTTCTTGCTCCCGTTTCTGCGCTCTCATTCTCTCTCTCTCTCTCTCTCTCTCTCTCCCACTCCCTCCACAGGCCTGTGCTCAATGTTGCTTACAAATAAGACACTTAGGCGACGAGTGGAATTCGCTCCCCCAAAGCTGTGATGTATTGGATTTTTTATGGTTGGAGCAGCTCCTCCAACTGCCTTTTCATTCCCTTTCGTCCTGAGAACCATTTTCTCTCCGTCCGCTCCACTCACTCTCTCTCTCTCTCTCTCTCCCTCTGTCTGCCCTCTTCTCTCCGCCTTTCAGGGTATCATTTGCAATTTAATGCTCACCTGGGGTGAGCTTTGACAATAGACTCCACCATGAAATGGCCCAGGCCCTGCCTGCATGCCTAATGAGGTTGATGTTGAGCTATTTAGGTCATTGTCCCTCTACAATATCTACTTAATGCAACTCCATGGGAGTGGATTGTTAGAACGGTTAAAGATTCTATTAAGTCTTTACAAAAGCCATTCCATTTTGCCGTCCACCACACACTACTAGGGGCCACTGCTCTACTGCACTACTTTGTGAGAGGCTATTGACACTAAGTGCAGCGAGAAAGTGTAATGTTATTCTGAAGGATCACGCCCTTCTGGTATCTTTCAAATTTTGGCTCTTGTATTCGCATCATGAAAATGAGCTGATAAATGGCAGGTTCAATCAGCAGATTCCCTCAAAACATATTTCAAGAGATGAAATCGGGATCAGGCGCATAAATTCATATTAATCATCACGCAAACTGATGTGCCAAAACAGACGGCCAACACAAACTATTAATCAGAGCAGAACCCGTGACAGCCTTTGGAATCGAAGGGGAAGGAGTCAGGACGGGGGTGTTGGGTGTTGGGTGTTGGGGGGGGGGGGGGGGGGGTTGCTCTTTGAGAGAGTACTTGATATGAAAACTGTGTTGTTGTGCTTTGTACCAGCCTGTGGGAGTTTTTAAACAAGCCCATATGGTGGTAGCCACCAGCTTTGGAGAAGGCGGGGGGGGTTTGGGGGGTTGGCCAGGGCCAGGATTTCACACAGTCAGTATTGAGTGGGATTGAGGAGGCGAGCTCTTAAGCTGTCTTTTCAGGCGCAGCAAAAGCCCTCCATCTGGCCTCCCCTAAAACTCGGGGCGAGTTTACTCAGCTCCCTGTTGGCTGATTGGGCCTCCTGAAGCAGAAGTAACAGCATCAATAGTGTAAACCCTTGCCACTTGAGAGTATTACATTTCTTTTCATGCTTGACTTAATCAAAAGTGGGGAAGTGAAATTTACACCTTTTTGATGTTCTTTTTTCCCCGCTGACTAAGAGGGGTGATCTTAACCCATTTGATCTTCACAAGCGCCCCCTAAATGGCCAAATATGCCAAGCAGACGGAAGCAGACGGTTGGCAGTTGCCAGTTTGCGCAGGGTCACTGTTGGAGCACTCCATGTGGTGGGGCAAGCAACCTCACAGAAGGCTCCAGTCGTCACAAGGTCCAGCCAAGCTTCTGTCTGGAGGCCCAGTGTCCCTCGCCCACTGGCCGCTCAGAGCCAAAAATCAATCCACCCTCATGCTGACACCCAGTGCTCTGCCCGAGTCAGTGTGAGACTTGTGTCCACTAAGGAGCATCAGATGTACTCTGTAACTGGGGCTTCATAACAAAACGGATCGACAAAAAGCACCAGCCAAGTGTCAACGCTATGATGTTTATATTCAATGGCATTAGCATGGGTCTGCAGAGCTACTATCTATTTTGTATGCAAATGTGCATCACATCGCACACCGACAGATTGAGCGTTTGGTGAGTTCTCTGAGCTATTTCAGAATGTGTTCACATTTCTATCATCAATAAGTAAGTACATAATCATCTGATGGCATCAATGGTTTTAATCCACTTGAAAGCAGACAGGCGTGGCTCAGTGAGTTATGTTCTGACTGCAGCCACCTCACTCATCCAGGCTGTGGACTGGTGCTGGAGTGGATGGAGACAACCCGGGGATGTGTGAAGATTCCTCTCAACGGGGATCTGGAGAAGGCAGTTTGCTGGAGAGCTGCTCGCTTGTGACAGTTGCTCCACTACCCTGGTTTTAACTGTGTGGTGTCTGGAGGCCCGTGCCCGTGTTAAACCTGTGCTAAGACCGGCATCGGACCAACGGAGCCCTCGGCCCAGGGACTGTGGAACTCTGTTTGCACCTCTTAATGAGGCTGGGGCCCTACGACAGCACCTGGCCTTTCGCCTGCCCTTCCTCTCTCCCCAGGACTAGTGCCGCGCCGGCCAAGTCCTCAGCAGAGCCCCACTCCTCCAGTTCCTGTTTATTTCCCAGGCTTCAAAACCCTGTTCCCTTAGTCATCATGTGCAGCCTCCCACCCTCCCCTTTTCTAAAACTGTTGTTATTCATTTCAGCCCAATTTTCGCACTTGCTGTTGTAGGCACAGCATGGAAGAAATGGCTGGAGATATTTAAATGCTAGTGCCCTTTTTTTCATCTTTGGGTTGAATATAAATTAATGTTATACAGTGCCTGGGTTGCAAAAGTGTGTGTGTGTGTGTGTATGTGTGTGTGTGTGTGGTGGGAGGGGGGGGGGGGGGGTGTTACTTTGTGTCAGCATGAAAAGAAGGGGCCCCGGTCCAGGCAGCCAAAATCCTGCCGAGGAACTTGTCTGGGATCGTGATGTTCCGACAGCTCCGCTGCGACAAGATACATAGTTTCCATTCAGCGACAAGCTTCTTATTGGTTACTATAGTTTCCCTAATGCCCAATTGAAGGCGATGCCTAATCTCGACAGAATGGGTTAAAAGGTGCCGATGTCCAGAGACACAAAACCACATGTTGAGAGTCAAGGGACCAAGGCCCCACAAAGAACAGCTCCCCCAAGCTTTGATGTGTCCCTATCTAGGGCAGGAGATTGAAGAGAAGCAAGGGAAGAATACATAGAGGCTCCCACAGCCCACAAACCCCTTGAAGAGCCCGCTGACAATGGCGGCCGCTGAAAAGTGGGTTCAGGGCCTCACGAAATTGGGGGCGCCTGGTACTGCCACCGTCACGACAATAACCGGCATTGTTTTGTTTTTGCGACGTACGTCTGTGTCACGGGCAAAAACGCTGTCATCATCTCAGCGGTCTCCAGCACAATCATGCTATCGCCACCATCTTCGTCTTCGTCCTTTGGCGGGGAATTAAAACACGCACGGGCACATTTGATATGTTTTGCATCAAGTGAGGTCACTGCCTTGCTCAGTGTTTGGAAGCAGACGTGGAGGGAAGCGGCGGCGGAGGAGGGCAGAATAAACAAGAAACAGAAGTGGAGGAGGCGGAGAAGTGGGAAGCCACTGATGCGTACGCCGAAGGGCGCTATGTTTAAGGCTCTCACATCTCAAGCACCACGCTGGAGGGGGCTGCGGGGGGGGGGGGGGGGGGGGGTGGGTGGGCGGGCTTGCGGTGAATTGTGTGGGGGAGGGGGGGGGGGGTCAATCTGCTTCAATAGACTGCCTCTCAATGACACTGAGGAGTAATTGAAAAGCTAATATTGTTCAGCATATCCCAGGGATTACATCTTATTGTGATAACAAGTACGCAATACTGCAATGTTTATTTTTGGTCAGGCTTTGTTGGAGTTACTAATTGGTGCCGAGTGCAAAAATGGGGATTGCGCGTTACCGTGGCTGACTCATGATAATATGAGCGGTCCTGCAGTCGCAACTTATTTGTGTTATCTTTGGAAAGTGTCTTTTGGCAGAAAACCAGATCCATAGCCAAAGAAGCGATCTACGGACCGAGTTAAGCAAATGGGTTTAAAATGAGTTTGCAAATATGTCAAAATGTGTGCTCGTGTCAGCGCTGCACTAAATAAGCAGGGTTCAATGGCAAAGCATCTGTTTATGATGTTTATCTCTCAGCCACAGACGCAGCTGGTTAAAAGTCAATTCATTTATAAGACACACATTAGCCATCGCTGTGGAGAAAAAAAAAAAAAAGATCTAATTTCACATTTTGCATCCCATCGCCAGCCACTGCCATATCGCCCCTCATTGTGCGGTTTATGGCAGATTTTAAATCAATTAAGTATGTAATTTGTAACAACTGCTGAGACTGGTTCAGGCCTAAACAATGGCAATGGGATAACTGCCCTTTAGTGCAGCATCAATGGGCTTACAATGTGCTGAATTAGCTGGCATATTAATGACCAGTCGAATACCCCTCCATTCTCCTCACCCAAATCTGCTTATGCAAATGGCCCATGAATCCAGTTCAAAGGAGTCTCTTTTAAGTGAGCCCTACATCCATCCACACTGGGGGCTGCGAGGGAAAGTGACATGAGAAAAGTTAGGGACACTTGTCTTCTTTTTTTTTTCTTCCCCTCCCTCTTTTCTCACAGAACATGATCCAGTTAGCATGTGCCTCTCGCTGCTTTACTGTCGTTGTCGCCGCTGCCGAGTCCATGGGTTTGCAGCGGAGGGTGGGGTGGGGTGGTGGTGGGGGCGGAGGGTGGGTTAATCCAGCCAATTGTAACTGTGTGTTCAAAATGTGGTGTTCAGCAGGGGGGAGAGCAGGGCCCGTCCAAGTTCATGCCCCTGTGTGAATGAGAGGAGAAAGGCTGTGGGGTTCGAAGTTGGAGGAATAGAATAATCCCCTTCACATTTGTTAAAGGGCTGCTGGTCCTTTGTGTCGGCCGGGACCAATTTTAAAAGGCGATGTCATAATGGTTCAATTGAAATGATATCTTTGAACACAATAGATGTGGCTTCTTTCCATGAACAACTTAAAGCCCCATTGTTGCTATTATTGGCAGAGTTGTTTGGATACATGCGTGCGCTCTGAATGAGAATAAGTTGTTGTAAGACAACCTGTTATAAAATATTGAGCATGATTACACATGTTGTGCTCTCATGAATGATGCAGCCACTTCGGGGAAGGGGAAAGGGGGTGGGGGGGGGGCATCTGATGACGGAGAATAGGATTTCTTTAACCATACAACCAACATGTTTGAATACTTTTTCTGTTTTTAATTGTGTTTTTAACTTGAAAAGGCCTTTTCTTAAATCACCTCAACGAGAATTTTAACTCAAACTACGGAGGGATTATTGATACCCCTTTTGGAGCAACTATGATACATATAATAAATATGTGCACGTAACATTACAGTAGAGGAAATTCTACCTTTGCCTTAGACTCATTTTGTTTAAGTACTGACATAGTGAAAAATACAAAACAGCGATCTCCTGATAATCCCCTTTCATAAGATATTGCTCGAGATGTTTGGGTTATACAGTACACACACACACACACACACACACACACACACGCACACACGCACACACACACACACACACATACATACATACATACATACATACACACAAACACACACACACATACAGACATACATACCCAATCACACGTACATACATGCATACATACATACACACAAACACACACACACATACAGACATACATACCCAATCACACGTACATACATGCATACATACATACATACACACATACATACACATTGTATGTTAAATCATGTAATTTGAACTTTTTATTGCAGTCTAGAAATTGCAATCTGCTTTTCTTTTCACATTTTAAATACAATTGTATTATTTTCCCTTGCCCTTACTCACTTGTGTATAAATCATAGGTATGCATTCAAACATACATGATAAATGTATAGGACATAAAATACAAATCAAAACAGGACACACAAAAAAAAAAAAAGAAAATAACTTGATGTACCTTGACAAAAACAGTGGATTTTCTTTTCGCTTTACTTCTTCATCATCGTTCTCTAACCTCCTATTTAACATCATTTCACGAGCTGTTCTTTTATCCAATAAATCCATCCATTCTGTAAACCATGTCGCTTTAATACCTTTCCAATAAGAGCAGCCTCAGTGTTGTTATGACACCCAGAGCCATCTGCTTTTCTATAACATCTACCTTTGAGGTCAGAGTTACAAGTTTCATGGAAACACTTTAATGCACAGAATAAAAAGCACCGTGACGTGTCACCCACCGGCGGCAACACTCCAGTTAAAAGTGATGTTGGTGTTGCATGTTTCCCTGCACAACAACTGTTGCCCCCAATGTTTCCCGCTAAGATAATCCATGAAGTTAGTGCTCAACAACGTGTTCACCGCAACAGGGAGTTCCCAATTAAAAACAAAACATTAAAGCCTTTTATTTCATCTGTCTATCTCTGAGTGAACATCATTTCAAATGGACGGGTTTTTTTTTATTATGCTTTGTGATTTTTCACATTTTAATTCAAAATTAGTTTTTCCAATTTCCAGAGCAGTAAGCACAGTAAATCTAAAGTGTAGAGTTGCCTACAGCAGGTTGCGGGTAGGAAGCGGCACAACTTCCTGTTTTTAGTGTCGTGAGCGCAGATATAAAATAGCTGCAAAACAATCAATAAAACCTTAAAGCCTTGCTGACTGTTTGCGACCATTTTTTTTTGGAATAAAATAAAAAATGTCTATAATTATTATATTATTATGAGTTGTTGTTTTTTTTATGGGAACCAACAACGAGCCAATCCTTTCAGTGGTCTGCTCAAAACCGCTTGCAGAGTGTGATTGGTGGAGCTTGCCACAACATTGGTTTTTCTCATTAAAAATATGAGATGTCTTATCACGCACAGAAAAAAAATAACACCGGAATGATTATTAGTGGTCTCCAACTTGATGTTGCCTGGCGGTCTTCCAAATCAGCAACCACCACAAAAAAAAAAAAAAAAAAAAAACCTACTACAGCAAACATCTAACTTGATGGACACCTCTTCCTGCCCACCAGGCCCAGGCAGCAGGGGTTCTGGATGCAGGACTCCGGCTGAATCCCCGGCTCAAAGCAGCTCATAATGGCCGTGTGAAGTCCCTAAGAGGGAGTTCCACTAGGTGACAGATTCTCCCTGGCCGTGAAATTCTCCCCGCGATAATTTGTCTTTGTGTTGACGGGGCCCGTAGCTCCACGCGACATGGGCTATGGCAGGGAGGGCGGACCCATCCTCATCACCTGCCATCTATGTGGCCTTCCAGACACACACACACACACACACACACACACAGACACACACAACACACACACGGTCCCCATTCTCCTGTCTACCCCCAACCCCCTACTTTCATCTCTCCAGCAGGAGCCTGTCTCCTTACTCGCAGAGCAACCAAATAATGGAGCTTGTCACAGGCCTCTTGTTCTTTGTTTCTTTTTTTTTCGGTGCCGAGGAAAAAATGCAAAGACTCCATTGTAGTCATTAGATTTCCCATCCTTTTTCTTGGGGTCTGTGGGTTGGGGCTTTGACCTGGTTCAAAAAGGACTCAAGGAGGAATTCCTTTTGCTTTTTAGAGAAAGTGAATTCTTGATGTCACTCATTGAATCTGTGTGTGCGCGTGTGTGTCGGGGTGTGTGCGTGTGCGTGTGTGTGTGCGCGCTGGCCTGTGTGTGTTTAGGCGTCATACTGACTCCATATAGTATCGGGTGAAATTCGATTTCATGTCCCATAGTGTACCTTCTCTGTGCACATGCATAGGGCAGGTGTTTACACGATGCAGAGCGTGAGAGTCCTTAGCTGGAGTGGGAAAGGTGAATCTCATCCGGACCCACCCCCACCACCCCTCCTCCATCTCATCCATCACCCACTTGACGGCCAGTACGGCGGACTCTGTTAGGGATGTGTACAGGCCTAATTATTTGTAGTGCAATTAGTTCATGAAATGTCAGGAAGCGTCTGTCCCCTGTCCTGTGTCTTTGAGCGATGGGAAGTGTCAGGGAAGAAGGAAAGAGGTGTGGAAGGAGACGAGATGAGAAGTTGGGGAGCCCAGGGTTAAAAAATAAAAATAGCTTGAGAGTATAACTGCACATAAAAAAAAAAGTGGTTTATACAACACATTTCACACAACCTCAACGTGGCAGAGTTTGTTTTGATAGAAAAGTTTTGTTGAATAGATTCAGTTAAATAACAGGAACAGCGATTAAACCGAGGCCCACGTATCGGTATCAATCATCCCAGCCAATCCTTTCAGACGCTGGTGTTACATGAAAAGCCTGAAAACACGGCGCGGGTCTGAACAGGAAGCAGACATGGCGCCTGGCGTCCTGTGGCCACGCCGTTGTGATATGGAGAGGGTTTTGACAACAAAACCCTCTCGGCCTAATTGAGAAACTCATCAATGGCGGACGAGGACAAAAAAAGGGAATCTGGAGCGCTCGCTGCCTTTGTACCCATTTAAAATTCAGCTGTTATCTGGAATGTACCAGCTGTCCAGCATGCGCACAAAAAAACTGCTCCCTCTCCCAAACCTGATCCTGGCATTTGTGCTGAGTGAAGGAAGCGCTGGTGAAGCACGGGGCCCCGGGCCCCTGGGATCCGCCTGAAGGCCCCTGGGAAGACACTGATGCACGAGAAAGAATGGGAGTATGGCAACAGGCTGGTACTCACACTGAGCCCTGTGTGAAACCGAGAAGAAGCTTGGAGTACGGGTGTGAGTGTGTGTGTGTGTGTGTGTGTGTGTGTGTGTGTGTGTGTGTTTGTGTGTGTGTTTAAAAGCCCCGCCACACTTGTAGCCATGAAAGCCACCTCTGTAAATGTAGCCATGAAAGCAATTTCATATGTACAACGCATACATATACTGTGTGTATACAGTGTATGTGTGTGTGTGTGTGTGTGTATATATATATATATATATATATATATATATATATATATATATATATACACACACACTGTATATTCCACTCTACAGCAATCAAGCAGGCTTATCTATAGGGGGCTTATCTAAATACGGTATAAAGACTTGCCCTCCTGACATACAAGCTCCCCATTCAAAACGCGTCAATAGCACACAGCTGAACTTCCACACAGGATTATACTTTGTCAATATGAGCGCTGCTAGCTCACCTGTCACAGATACCTGCAATGAAAGGCTGAACTCATTCCAACGCACATAACGGCACCGAATGCGGATCTGTGTATACTGTACGTACAGAATGGATTTTTTTCCCACCCTTCTAATTTTCCTGGAAGCACAGGCTCTCTGTGTCACTGTGTGTGTGTGTGCCCGCATGTGTGTGTTCACAGTTCATTTGATGTTGTTATCTTGCATTAGCCACAGTGTTCCTCCATGTCGGTAGCTGGTGCGCTGCAGAGCCCCCAGGTTACAGGCTCTCGTCTTCCCCCATCTCGCTAAACGACTTAACTAAACTAATGAATTAGCCAATTAATCAGAGCAGGACCCTCTCCCTGGCCTTAAGTGCTTGTTTATAGAAGGAGGCTTCCCCTTTGACCTCCATCCCCTGGGCTGCTCCAAGCAGCTCCACCGCGTAACATTAAACAAGTATCATTTCAAGGCCATATTAATTCCTCACATACCCATCCATAAGTAATTAGTCACACTTACTGTATGCATTTCAAGCTGTCAATGCATGCGTACGTGTGTGTATATGTATGTGTGTGCATGCATACACATATGAGTATGTGTATGAGTGCTTGTGTTTATGTATTCTGTGTGTGTGCGCTGCGGTATGGTTGTGTGTGTGCGTGCGTGTGTGTGTGTGTGTGTGTGTGCGTGCGCGTTTAATCCATTTAAACCAAGCCCAATTCAGCCACTTCCTCTCACCATCAACCTTATCTGTAGCTTCTGGGGACAAAAATCATTTGTGGTGGAGTAAAATGAGTGAAAATAATGGCGAGATATCAAGTGCATCTTTTTGCTCCCCCATTTATTCCCCTCGCTCCGGGTGCACTTTATCGGGCCAAACACATCGCAACATACCCCCTCCGTTTTTATTTTACCAAGATTTTATTTTGCCCACTCAAACTTTTCATTTTCTGACAGATTGAGGCACCCTATTTAACAGTTTTATTCATCTGTGCCTGCAGGCGGGGACTGGCGTTACAGTCAATAAAAATGGTGGAGCTTCGCGGGCACCTCTTCTTCCCCCTTCCCTTTGTGTGCAAAGTGGCAGCCGTGAATTTAATCGAGGGAGAATGTTGTGATTACTTAATGGCTTCCCAGGCAGCCATGGACGGGTGAATTAAATTCCGCATCTGCTTTCCAAGGCGTTAATCTCCTCTCCTCACATTCCGCCTGTTATGATGTGCACACAGGAGATAATGTTTAAACCGACTAAAGCAGGGTAAACCGGCGCAGGCTGTTATTGGCTTTATAATTACATAATTAACTTTTTGTCTCTAATCGTTACCGAGGTAATGGCACTGCTAAAACGGGGGGCCTCTGCCGCGCAGGAGAACCAAATCAAAAATCAATAATCCATAGAATGCCATTAGGAGCGCGGGGGCCCTGAGTCGCGGGAGAGAAAGACGGTTTATTTTCCCCTTTTCCTCCCTTTTTCTTTTCCTTGTGCGGTAAATTAAGCTCATTTGGAGAGTGTTATCTGAGGGAGAGGAGGCCCAGCAGCTGTGTGGAGCAGCAGGGGTATCAGGGCCTGCCAGGTGCAGAGAGAGCGAGAGAGAGCGAGAGAGAGAGAGCCAGAGAGAGAGAGAGAGAGAGAGAGAGAGAGAGAGAGAGAGAGAGAGAGAGAGAGAGAGAGAGAGAGCGCCAAGTGCTGCTGTAAATTACACCAAGCCTCCCAACGTCGCTATTGTAGGGCGATTGACCCACTCCAAATGAATTCCATTTTCTCCAGGTCCCTCCTTATTTCTAATTTACATTGTGATCATATATGTCTGAAAAATGATATCATAAAAAAGATGAATGTACTAATTACCTCTCCCCTTATCTCTCCCTCTCCCGGCACTCACCCTCTTGGACTGACTCCTCGCAGCATGTAAGTATGTCACTTATTTCATTGTGACAGGCGTAATGTATTCACAAAAGTGCGCCATAAATACAGGCGTTCAGGTTGGCCACCTTACACTCACACCGGGGGCCTCGAAGTGCTGCGCCTGCTCAAATGAATGGCGAATTGACAAACATTTCGAGAGCCAAATTACCCCTAGTGTCACTGTGAAATTAGGTTCTTGACCCGGCCTCTGATGCATGCTTATATTTATACATATTTTCCCCATCGATTTTCATGCATGGCGACTTGCCATGGCGTCGCTGAACGAGGCCTCCGATGAAGAAGGGGTTAGAGGTATTTTAATACACCTGTGAAATGAGACTCCACTCGTCATGAATATGCTAAAGTAGAGCTGTCACAGCAGTCAGAGTGATATCCCCTCACCTCTCCCAGACGGGGCTGGAAGGGGGATAACTGACTTCCACTCTGAGGGATAGCAGGAGCAGGCTTATGCTGCCTGCCAGTGGCATTTTAACAAATAGGCTTATTAACAGTTCAAGGGCCAAGGACAACGGCAAGGTTACGCAACTATCCTGATGTATGTGGGAGCATAGGAAAGAAATATTGAATGGGGTCGTTGATTGCCTGCATGTTCCTGTCTCATCAGTAAACAGCCTTGTCTGAATTTCCCCTATGTTCAGTCATCAGGGAGATGCCCCCCCCCCCCCCTCGCTTTATGTCTCCTCACCTTGGGATGATCTTGTAGTTGCCCTGTCAACATCTGTTTGCTTGGGATTCCAGCTCAGCAGCGACTTTGACTTTGGTGTGCGGTCCTTTACTCTAATGGCTAATTTCTCCTTTTCTTTTCTCTCTGTCTCCTCGACTCTTCCGCCACTTGACTGCTTCCGAGACTCCGGGCTTAGGTAGTTGACCTTTTGACCGTTCTGCTGGACCCCAATAACCACCCTTCTGAAGCCCAGCATGCTAAGTAATATAATGGTAATTCACCAAGGTCACAGGCACTAACCCCCACATTACAATGAGCCTCCCAAGATTGTTCAAAAGTCTGCAATGTTCTTCAGATGCAATTGTTCATTACACACATATATACAGCATATATATATATATACAGCATATATATATATACACAGCATATATATATACAGCATATATATATACATACATATACATACTGTACACACACACACACACACACACACACACACATATGTAGTGTAAGCCTATATATATATATATACATACATACATACACACACACACACACACACACACACACACACACACACACACACACACACACACACACACACACACACACACACACACACACACACACACACACACACACACACACACACACACACACACACACATATTAACTGGGGCCAAGACATTAGCAGCAGATCCTTTAAGTCCTGGAATTTGCGAGGTGGGGCCCCATGGATCAGGCTTGTTGTTCCAGTACATCCGATAGATGGGGTCAGACCCTAACCCCGACCATCCACATGATGTAGAAGAAAACATGGTTCATCAGACCAGGCCACCTTCTTCCATTGCTCCAAGGTCCAGTTCTGATGCTCACAGGCCCATTTTAGGCGCTTTCAACGGTGGACAGGGGTCAGCATGGACACTCTGACCGGTCTGCGGCAACACAGCCCCATACGCAGCGAGCTGTGATGCACACCAATCAGCCACAACATTAAAACCACCGACGGGCGAGCTCTCTCATAGAGAGAGCGCGAGAGCGAGAGAGAGAGTGAGATGGGTTCAGCGAGGGAGACTTTCGGGCGGTGAGCTGCCGACATGGCTGGGTTTTCATTACTGCAGTCAACAAAAAGGCTCAGTGGCCAAAACGAGAACATAAAAGATAATTATATTTAGTGAGGTTCAGGGTCCGCTTTGCGATCTGACCCACAGGGTCTTTGCTCCTGCCCCACGCCGTCTCCCTCATTGCAAGACAAACAACACATATGAAAACTCTCCCAGACGGGTCTGGCCACTCAGCACCGATGGGACTGATTACACCGACCTGGTACGGCTGTGCCGGTATGGAACCAAGTTAGCGCTGTCACCTGCTGACCGTGGCTTAACCATGCCATACAATATATATATACTGTATATATATATATATATATATACACAGTATACTGTACATATACTGTACATATAGTATGTGTATTGTCAACACAAGTGGCTGTACATTTATTGGAGAATGATCATTTGAAATTTTTAAAGGACAGTGCAGCCTGACACAGCAAACAAGCCCTTCCTTGGAACCAACTCATGTTGTGTACAACTCATGCCTTTGGTGTCACGTTTGGCATTTGTTTTAAGTCTTTTCACGCTCAAAGGCAAGGTATCTCCTGCTGTAAAAGCTTGTGTGAAATGCTTTGCTTAACCCGCTGATACAAAGGAACCTCTTAAGCCGTATTCTCCTTTCATCCCCTGTGAGTGCAATGACTCACTTTCCATTTGAAATCAATAATGGGGGATGTCAGCGACCCAAGGTAACTGCTGGGAGGAGGACATTGTAAATATGCTGAAGCAAATCAACACCAAAGGCAGTCAGGCCTGTGTGTGTGTGTGTGTGTGTGTGTGTGTGTGTGTAAACATGTGTAAGCACAGTCCATCTCACTGTGTGTTTCTCAGACGTTTGTGTCTCAGAAAAAGACCCTCCTCGTGTAAAGCCGGTAAAATTCCATGAAAGCCCACGGACCTGTTGAAAGAGAGCGAAAGCTGTGTGGTGGAGAAGGAGCAGACACAAAGACGGAAGTTGCCTGAGGAGCCACCCCCCACCCACCCCGAAAGGGCCTGACTGGATATTTGGAGGGCGTGAGGCCACCTGGCCAGAGAAGGGAGCGGTGGTGATTAATGCCCCGTGTTTAGGGTGCCGTCATCGCGGGGAGAAGGACGAGGGCTCAGGATGATGGATTGGAGCCGGGGCGGGGGCTGATAAGACATGGCCCATGAATCTGTTCTACATCATCGGCTTCTTTGATCACCGACAACAACTTCAGAGATGGGCCCCGTGCATCTGTCTAAACAAACAAAAGTCTCTTCCCTCCCAGGACCTTCCACCCGCCCAACTCCAGAAGTCTAACCCCTCAGGTTAGCCCCACCTTAGGAACACAATGACATGGAGGAGAGGGAGGGAGGGAGCGAGCGATGGCATGAGAGACACATCCACGACGGAATGAGAGGGAGATAAAGAGAGGTAGATAGAGTGTGCCAGCTGAGGATAGATGCAGAAAAACAGTAGGAGGGAAAGAGTGACAGAGACAAATAGATAGAGAGGGTAAAAGAGAGAGAGGTAGAAAGAGAGACCAAAGCGCCCGAACGGGGGGAGGCTCGGAGGCCGTGATCCGCGGCAGCGCGGTTTAAAGCCCTCCAAAAGAAGCTCTAGCCCGCAATGACAGATTCGGCAGATAAGAGATGATCCGTGAAAGCCGATCGGTGTGATGACAGCAGGAGAGAGGCCTTGGCCCCGGCCGGGAGGGTACATTACTGTGGGCAGGCGCAGCTGTCACGGCCGAGCCGGGGCCCCGGGTCCTCCGCCGCCATACCGACCCGTGCTGACGTCGCGGCCGGCGCAGGGGCCCGTCCGGCCCCCCGACCCGCCCCCCTCCGGTCACCCAACACTGCATTCCGGCCGTGGACCTTCTCAGGCCGTCCCTCCTCTTGCACAACTTCATTTGGGGGGTGGGGGTGTGCACAACAGCTGACAGGTGTTGAAGTTAATTCTATGACATATTGACAATGTGTTGGGGAACGCAGGCGGCGTTCGGCGGTGAAGGATTTCTGACAGGTAGAGGCATAAAAGATTAGACGCGGATTTAGTCGCACCAAATGCATTGAGCCGCCGTTATGAGGACTCTTTTACTCTCCTAACACTGTTAGCCTAAGGAGCTTTAGCGCTAGTCCCCGGACAGACAGACAGACATATGGACAGCATGGAGAATGAGATCCACTCTGTAAAACAGGAGACTTTCATGTACTTCCCCTGCTGAACACACGGCATCACAGCACTAATTCCACACCCTCCAAAGGAAATTACTCCATCTACCAAGGGGGCTGAGAAAAAAGGAGAGCAGATGATTCCCTCAAGGAAATGAAAGGCAGTAATAAGCTATTTAATTCATACTTTAAATTATTTTATGCTCAGTAGATACACTCTGGGTCTTATTGCTATTTAAATGATTACTCTTGCCAAATTATTTTAATCCATTTTCAGAGAAAAAAAAAAATCGACATCCTCATTTAAAGCGCTAAATGGGGGCATCTTTTAACTTCACACGGTCGACATAGTAAATTAGAGAACTAAAAGGCCTTCTTTTATTTTGGCTTCCATTTTCAGTCTATTATCCCAGTAATGGTTATCCTCACATCCTAATGTAGAATTATTTTACATATAAATGCTGATTTGAATTCTGCATTTCATTGGCTTAGCATTGGCATGTTTGTTTCACTCTCTCCTCAGCCCCATAAACAATCCCATCACACTTTAAGTCAGAATTCATTGTTGAAAAGCCCAATAATATGTGCTATTACTACTGTGAGAAGAGTAAGGACCAGTGACTTTACTCTGGAAACGTAAAAAAAAAAAAAACATTATTTATCTTTACTTAGTAAGGAAAACAACATTTTATTTAATTCCATTTTGGAGGAAAAACTAAACCACTTTTTTTTTTTCAGACCTTTGACTGCGTCAACAAAGTGATATATTTAATATACTCCCCCTTGCATTTCTTACAATGGGCCTGTGTCACTATTTGCAGTGTTTACCCCATACAGCAGCGGCGGTCATATGCACCCAGCAGCGGTACGCCGCTGCTGGGTGCATATGACCGCCGCCGCGCCTATTTTTTAGCGAGAGGGAGGAGAGGGGGAGAGGAGAGGGCTAACGTTATATTATTTTGCACTATGGAGGCTTCATATCCAGGTCAATTCATACAGCTGTGAGTAAAGAATATGAACAAGAAACTTCCCTGATGGTGTCAGCACCGCAATTATAACAACGAGCACCGGCAATCATTTGATAGGAATACACAAGGAAACACAGATCTGTGAAATAAACTACGTTTGGAAGACCCATCTGGATACGTTTCGGTCAAAGTATTCCCAACGATAGTAGGTATTCCACTCTTCTTCCTGGAGGCGGGCCTTACTATGCGCGGGGGCCACCGTGACGCCTGGAAGCTGTCCATCTCAAAGAAAACAGAGATTCCTTCACCCGCCCGCTCTCTCCTTCCTATCGTCTTCCTTCTTATTTTTATTTTTTTGATTTGAAAAGAAGTGCCTCAGTTACTAAATTGCTAACATCCCACTCATGCATAATATTTGGATAGGATTCCCTCAAAGTGGAGCTATTATGCTCCTTTTTACCAAGTTAATATAATGGTCACTGAGGTCCCCAAAACATGTTTTTAAAGTTTTTTTTTGCTGAAAATACCACTCGGAGTATGCATTCAAGTCATTGTAACATTTGTCCAATCCACCCTGTCCGAAAACGGGCTGTTTCAGTGGGAGGAGCCACCGTCCCCAGGCCCCGAGTTCTGTGAGCCAATGAGGTTTGAGCTTTACTCCGGTCTCCGTTTTATTTACTCGGTAAACACTTTTAACCTTACCAGTCCACTCCACACACCAGTCCAAATCTGTTTCTGAACAACTTTGAGGCGAGAAATGATCAATCCAGTTGCTGAATCTTCACTCACACTCTTCACATATTAGATCTTCGAGGCCTCATTTAAAAGTTTGTTCCGACTTTCGCGGCAGTGTCCGACTTTCGCAGCAGGGAGCAGTGTGGGATACGCCGGGGCCCGGGCCTTTTTTCCCCTCATTCAATTACAGAAACGTCTGAAAATAAAACACCGTAAATAAAATAAATGCATCCATGGTTTTGTTTGGAGAAACACGGAGCGTTTAAAATTGACAAGAATTGCATTATAAATACATTTCCCTCGTCTACAGTCCCTCAAAAGGTTTGCGCTGATCTCTGCAGCCAGAGCACTTCCCATGATGAGCTCTTAGCTTCGATGCTACCGGGTCTGGTTTCGCTCCGGGCGTGGGTGGAGTTACTCAGAAGGAGGAGGGCGGCTCTAATTCCAATGTGTCTCAATGCTACGTAGTGCTGAGACACAAAGCTGAACGGCTCGTTTTCCGACATGTATCTGAAACAGACAGTTCACAAAAAGCGGACTGAGTTGTCTTATTTCACAGTTTGTGCGTAAGCAGAGCCATCAGAGACACAAACATAATGTGCACTGAAATAGTGACTTTTGCATCACAGGTCCCCTTTACAGGAATACATTTCCGCAGGCGCGCTTCGAGTGGAAACACTGATTTGTCAATATTTAAAGATTTAACATTTAAACATTCTGGTATGTTGGGAGCCAACCCGAGTGACTTGATCATAATATTTTTCGTCGATCCAGTATTTAGAGAATAGCTTCAGCAATTGGCTGAAGTGGCTGAAGTACGTGGTCACAACGGCCCCCGCTCTTCTCTGAACACTGGATCAATTTCAAAGATTTGGATGCCGACGATCAGATAAAAAAAACAAGGTTTCGCTTAAAAAGTAACAGAGTTTTCCTGTAAATATTGCAAAACAGTGACACAATACGGTAAAACATAGGCCGCATAAGCCACACAGAGCGCAGTAGATTTAAACCCAAACTCAAAGGTCTGGGGCGGTTTGGGGGTGTACGTTTCTCAAAGCTCTGACCCCGGCGCGAGCAGTGATTGCTTTGGTCTCGTGTCGATGTCACTTCATCTCATATCTCCGCGATTCCTCTGTTCACCTCTGTTCGTGTCTCCATCCCGCCTGTCTCTCTTTCTTCCCGCCTGTCCCTCCGCGTGTCCCCCCCCCCCCATCTCTCATCTCCCCTTCCCTCCCCTTCCCAACCACATTAAAGCCAGGATGAATACATGAAAAGATGGTTGACCTTTTAATGAAAATGTCAGTATTCCTGTAGTGTGGGGTGGGGCAGGGGGTGGTGGGCGCGGGGTGGGGTCAGGGCAGCGTCTCCGTGACACCTGAGTCTGCAGCGGACTCCACTACACGCCCCATGACAGCGCCTGATGTCTCTTTTCTCTCTCCATCCCCTCTCCTCCACCTTCCTGGGCGTTCCCTCTTCCTCCCCAACTCGTGTACAAAAGCTGATTTTTCTTGGCCGTTATTCTCCTTTGAAAGGAAATGCCGCTCAGTGCCCGGCGGAGTGGTACAAGTATAGTTCAGCCGTTGGTCAACGTTTTTTAGCGGGTGTCATAGATGCTCTCGACTAGCATCTTACTTAGTGTCCCGCGCAAAAAAGTGGACGAGGCCACTGGACCCACGGGCTGAGTTCAGCTGACAGGATATTTAACTCTGAACATACCAGATGTGCTGAGCATGTGGAATAAAATTTTATTTTTCCACATATTTGCTTCTTTTTGTCAGTCAGGCCTCTAGGAAGGAGCCTCTTGGTGAGGACTGGCCAGTATGTTGATATAGGATATATTATAGATATTGTCTGGGACTTTGGTTATCACAATATCGTGATGTATTTAAATCATAAATCTTTAAGGCTCCTTGAGGGTAAAGTAATTCCACTTTCTGGAGTGGACTGTTCTAATCTCTATAGTCTCTACATGCTTAATCATAACATCCCCGTAACTAACGGTGGGTTCTCACGCGCAAATATCTCATGAAAAGCACCAATGTTGATCCACATAAAGTTGTCAAACTATTGATAGAGGTGTTGCAGCGATGCTAGATTTTTTTTTTTTTTTCATCCGAGCCCCACGTTAAGCACCAAGACGTCTGATGTGGCGCCGTCGCCTTCCTCGGTTGCTACGGCACGAGCAGGTGCCACGCGGAGCGAGCTGCAAACAGCGCCGCCCTGCTATACCTTCAACGCCATGTTTTGTCACGTTTTGTCTCCCGCGCCTATTTTTGGCGCACAGCGAAAAAAGGCGTCAAGGCGAAGGTGTACTTTAAGTAAGTGACAAGCTGACGGCCGGCTCCATTTCATGCTCCCCAGATCAAAGCCTCACTGCAGGGCGCGCTAATTTGAAGTCCACCGCAGTGATGATCACTGCGCATGATTACCCCACAATGGCACTCCTATTAATCACATCACTCAGATTATTCTAATTTGATTTGACTGGATGATGCCCCGCCATCTCTCTCTCTCCCTCTCTCTCTCTCTCTCATCACCATCATCACAACGACTCCCAATAAAACTGTCAAGTGGGGCGAGCGCTCCTCGCAGTCACTGGATGACATTTAAAAGGGTACAACATGACTGACAGTGTATTCTCAGAGGGAGGGAGTGAGAGTGCGGAAGGGGAGGGTGGGGAGACAGAAAGACGGGTGTGTGGGGGGGGGGGTGCCTGTGTTAATACTTACAAATGACTAATGCCTCCCGCAGCAGGTGCTCGGGCCGCACAAACCAGATAAATATTGAGATTCCTTGTGAAATGAAACCCGGGTGTGACGGGTCCCGTCGGGCGGCTCAGCCCTGTCTCTGCCCATTTCTCTGATTTCCTAATTGTGGTGCGTGTTTGGTAAACGCTCCCGGCCGACCCGACCTCACGTCCGTTGGATAAATACTGTACGGCTCGTCTTGCGGGGATTACTCATATGTGTGGGCGGCAGCGCTGTGTGGATGTTATCAGAAGGAGAGAATAACGCTGTAATCCATTCAACGTGTCAGTGTGAGCAGGAGCGAGATAGCATGACATCCCTGTTGTTATTGCAAACTCAATTCAATTATACTAGTATTGTAAATTGAAAAAAAAAACGATATGTTTATCTGCACATTCAGATCACTGGTTAGGTAACTTCAAACTGGACATCGTGAAATTGGATGAAGAAAAAGCTTTAAGCCATATAAAGGCTGTTGACTTTTGTGAATCTCAGAAAAACAAAGACAAGAGTCAAAGCAAAAATGTAATATATATTTTTTTTATTATTAACGGTTGATACTCCATTAATAACCTGGAGGAAAGAGGATTTTTGAGCATAATAAATTGCGTGTTTTTTAGCTTCGGTCTCAAACAATGCAAAACTAATGAACGCCGCTGTCAGGGTTCAGCTGGAAGTCGCGGGTGAGACAGCGAGGACGAAACGCACGCTTTACGACAAAAAACACAAAGAAAAGCTTCCTGGGCAGATGGAAATGGTTCAAACACATTAGTAGGATTTGACAATATAAACAATATATTGTTTTTACTAGTGCAATAAAACTGCAAAACTACAATGCGGATATAATAAATATATATATATCGGTAAAGGGGACCCGTTATGCAAAACTCCCCTTTTCAGTGCATGTGCACATACATTTCTGTCTCCGATGGTTCTACAAACAGTGAAGTAACACAACGCAGTGTGTTTGCTGTGAACTGTCCGTTTCAGAAAAGGTGGTGAAAGAAGCTGCTCAGATTTGTCTCTCAGTCCCACGTCACATGGAGACACAGTAGAATTAGAACCGCCCTCCATCTGAGTAACTCAACAAACAAATCTTTTGAAAGAAAGAAGAATTAAAACCAACCGTCCGTGAAGAAACTGCAGATGATGGAAATGTATTTAAAAAACAATTCCGCTGCGTGTTTCCTTCGAGAACAATAAATAAAAATCTTGCGCTAGACAGACTGTGGGCTGTGGCGCGCGATCCGCTGTGCGTTTCTCCAAACAAAACCCGTAAAAATAGTTTCATTTTTCAGTTTATTTATCCTTTTTATTTTATTGCATTTTCCGTTTGCATGACACAAAAAAATCCCCGTGTGAGAGCGTCGCGGTGCGGTGTCCGTGTCTCCCACAAGCCTGGAGCACGGCAACGGAAGTCGGAACTCACTTTTAACTGAGGCCATGTCAATCTAATATGAGTGAAGATTCGGCGACTGGATTGCTTATTTCTCCCCTCAAATTTGTTGAGAAACAGATTTGGGTGAACCGATGAGGTGAAATCGGTGAACGACACAGAGTTAAGACAACGGAACCCGTGCTCAAACGCCATTGGCTCACAGACCCGGGGGCCTGGGAGGGTGGCTCCTCCCACAAAAAAAACAGCCCGTTTTGGAACAGGATGGTACAGAGTCTTGTTAGAATGGCTGTGATGCATAATCGAGGTGGTATTTTCAGCTTCAAAAACATGTTTTGTGGACCTCGGAGACCTATATTAACTTGTGTAAAAAGTAGCATAATAGGTCCCCTGGCTAATTATATAAACACTGGAAATAACTTCCCTGCACTTTCCACTTGTGGAGCTGTGAACTCCCCGTCCACACCCTCACACCCTTCCCCGCTGAGTCCTCACCTCCCACAGTGGTGGAAAAAAGTACCCAAATGTCATTCGGTAAAAGTAAAGATACCTGACCCAAATATGACTCAAGTCAAAGTGGGAGTCACCCATTAAAATTATACTTGAGTAAAAGTCCAAAGTATCTGGTTTTAAATGTTGAGGATCTGCATGAGCACTGATCTGGCTACAGCAGAACTTAATGGAGTATTATACACTCTGTTATATCAGAGAACTGGATATGACAAGTACTTTTACTTTGAATACTTTAAGTACATTTAAGGGCAAGTACTTCTATTCTTTAACTTAGTTTGAAATGTCAATGTGGTACTTTTAGTCGTTCTGTGTCAGGGTATTTGTACTTTTCGTCAAGTAAAATATCTGAGTACTTCTTCCACCTCCGCTAGAAATCAAAAACACTTGAGATCACGAAAAACAAAAACAAACAAAAAAAAATACACAAAAAAACATCAGGACAATAACAAAGTATTTGTACATTGTTACTTTACACCCCGCTCCCTACCCACAACCACCCATCACCCGAGAGAGAGAGAGAGAGAGAGAGAGAGCGAGCGACATCAGCGTTGTGTTGTGTGCGTCACGCTCAGTGTGTCCCATCTGGGAGGCCGGGCTGCAACGGAGCACATCCTCCCAGACAATGGAGCCGGCGGCCATGTTGGACCCTCGCAGCGGGCTCCCACCCCCTCCGCCTGGGGCAGGAAGCCCCCACTGCCCTCCACCCTCCCCGGACCCTCAGGAAGCTCCTCCACCTCCACCGGGTTCAGGCCCAGGTTCAGCGGTGAAACAAGTTCACCTCTGCCACGGTCGACCCAAAAAAACATTTGCACTGCCCTCCGTCTATTGATAGGTACAGCGGACGATTAAATTTAGCAAAGTGGAGAGCAACAGAAAAGTAACAGAGTAAAAGTACTTTTTTGACTCTACTTAACTAGAATATTCATGTATCTGTACTCAGCATACTCAGTTTCAGAGACTTCATAGACTTCAACTCACTCAATTAAACTATTCTTATTTTTTAACTCTACTACATTTCCTAAACAGTCACATAACTTTATTTTTATTATTTTTTATCAGGATTTGTATTTGTATATATTGTACATGACTGACACAGATTTTTTTTTGTAAATGTATATACATAAAAGATACAGTGGGACTTTATTTTTATTATAGACTTATATCAGGGAACTGGATAAGACAAGTGCTTTTACTTTGAGTACAATTAAGAGCAAACACTAGTCTTCAACTTAAGTAGACGTGTCAATGTGGTACATTCACTTTTGCTCGAGTATTTCTGCGTCAAGGTATTTGTTCTACTAAAAGATCTGAAACATTTCCTGTACTCTATGTTAACCTCCATCTTTAATGATAGGACATTTCAGTTACACAACACCATGCCTCTGCTATTCTATCTCCTCAGAATTTGAAGAAAAAAAACAAAACAATTATTATTATTATTATTATTATTATTACTACATTATTCTAAGTACAACCAATCAACCCCACGAAAGACAGATGCTCATATACATTTACATAATATCATGATTTTATTTTTTCTTTCTGAAATATATCAGTACTTTTAATTGAAGAGCAGAAAATACAATCCTGTGACGGCAAACACATGAAGACCTGACAGTGTGATAAAAGCTCTTCAGAGTTTGCCACCATACCTGGTACGTTCCACGAGGTGGGAGTCAGTGTTACTGTCGCATCAGGTGGGACGAATCAAATCCACATGGTGGCAGTTCAGGTGAAGTGTGCTGCACAGGGGGCATTTCATGGGGAATACAACATGCCTGTTCGGTATTTAACCATGTATTTAAAACACAATATTGTATTTTGTAATCATATCGGAAAAATGTCTATCTGTGCAATGGGCAATTTCAGGTATTTGTCAGGTACATTTCTCAGCAGAAAGACAATAACACAAATCTAAAATGTGACTTTTTAAACTCATTATATGATTATGACGATACCAATACTTGCTGTCAAATGAGGCTTTTTCGTAGTTGTAAGAACTTTTGGGGGAACCCTCCCTATTTTTGTGTCCACAATGCAGGAACTAGGAACCATTGTAGATCTTAGAACTCTTTTTTAGGAATTTTTTACCTCATACTCCAGGTCAGGGACTGACCGGCACAAGAGGAACCTTCAGAGACGTAAGTGCACGGTGATTGGTCTAACACATGAGCCAATGCAGCACTGGCAACCGGCATATTGACAGTAAGAACCGGTGTAAAGCTGTCTTTATTAACACAATTTATTTCCAAAACATTTTAATACCTGCGTAAAATAACAAAACAAAAGAAAAAAAGATATTTGGTGGACCGATAAGGAGAAATCAGTGAAAGTTACAGAGTAAATACGACACGGAACTCGTGCTGAAACCCCATCGGCTGACATCACGTCAGCGTTCCTACTGGCGATGTGAAGGTAACCAGAAAAAAGGCCCTTGAAGGTATTTCGTTCTCGGGGGACCTCCCCGGTTCCTAGTTCCCCTCAGGGAGTCCCCAGAACCGTTCGGTCCGAAAACGCCTATAGTTTATTGTTATAAAAACGTTGTAACCCTCTGCAGCCCATCACACCTGGGATACATCAATATTTCCCTTTCATGCTTTCGCTTTCACTTGTACCTCACGAAGGCTATCTACATAGTCAGTAACACGCACACACACACACACACACACACACACAGGCACGCACGCACACGCACACGCACACGCACACGTACGCACAAAACACAAAACACAGGCATACAAGGAGCCCGCTGTGTTTAATACCCTGTCAGGCCTGTAAAATTCACACCTATCAGAGCAGAATGTCCGGGCAGAATGGCCCATTTGGCATACAGATGGCGCTCCTGGTAAAGTGTGGTGTAATTGGTGCACGACCATGGCACTGTGTGGCCCTGCAGCCGGGGGGGCCCACATTTTTTTTTTGGACAAAGGGCAGGAGGGGTTTTTGGCTCTCTGGACGGTAGAGGAACCAACGAAAAAAGCCATAATGCTGCAGCCATATGTTGCGTGTGTCTTATAGAGCCTGTATGTCTTTGTACAGGTTGTGAGAGGGTCACATGTCTTTGTGCCTCCAGTGTTATGCTGTGACACCACCATTATGGATGAGTGCTGACAGCCGGTTGCATGGCCGCAGACAGAGGGCTTGTACTTGTTGTGTTAACACTGGCGGGACACAATAATCTGCTACTTGTAAAGCAGGTATCGTCCTGACAAAACCATTATTGTCTCCACATGGTAATGAGCGGAGGGGAGGGGCTGGGAATATATTCAGAGGAGGCTGGTCCTGGCCTTGAGATGGAGGGGTGGGTGGGGGTGGCAGGCAGGGTTAGGGATGGTGTGTGTATGTTTGTGTCAATGTGTGTGTGTGTGTGTGTGTGTGTGTGTGTGTGTGTGTGTGTGTGTGTGCGTGCGCGTCAGGGGAGTGGGGCATTAGGTCTGCTCTCTTGCTTCACTGAGCACTGGAGAGTTGTCTTAAATTGTCACAATACAAATTAGCCAGCCTAAAGAACAGGAGCTTCAGAAGAGGGGGAGAAAAAAACAGATGACAGGCCTGAAGATTTAAGTCAAACGTACAATGGTGTACCGTAATTCCCCCCTACCAACCCCCCCCATCTTCCTCTGCACGCACAAGACTGGGGCTGGGTGAATAGAACGGGGGGTGAAAGAAAGCAGGGAGTGTTGTTGGTATCCTCTAATGAAGCAGGAGAAGATGCAAGTCAATAGAGCAATTCATTAACAAATCAAAGTCCCCAGGGCCTGACTGGCAGCATGGCTGTGTTTGTGAAAGCCCTCCTCCAGAATGGACGCCCATATGCTGGGGGTCAGGGTGACGCCCCCGCCTCTCCATACTATTTACCATTCAGCATACACACACATGGCCATTAGGGTCACCGCTATCTGATGCGTCCTCCTCGCACACAACAGAATTTCCATATGGTCCGTGAAAATGGATACGCCGTTGGGCCTCCCCAACTTCCCACGTCCCCCTCCCTTCCTGTCTCCCTCCCCAGCCGTGAAACCCATTGGTGTCCGTGAGGGATTTCTTTTTTTTTTTTATGTCAGTGTGTGTATGTGTTGGTGAGTCTGCACGTCAAGCAGGCGGTTAAAAAGGGGGCTGAGACGGAACGGGTCAGAGGGGAGGCCTGTTGTTGCTGATGTTCGACACCCAGGCGAGTCAAGGGCTCAAGATGCTGTGCTCGTCTTAACAATTTCAACCACATCACTTTCCTTAGCGGTTTCTCTCCCTTTTTTCCCCCCCTTTTTTCGCCCCCTCCAGGCTGCTGGGGCGAGCTTAGTACCCCCACCCACAGCTTTTTCACCACCCTCTGTGTTGGCCTTCCTCCCTTCCTCACCCCTCCTCTTATCCTCTTTCCCTTGCCTATAGTGTACCTTTCAGAGGGCTCCCGCAGCAGTGGCGTTGATGTCGGCCCGTAAAAACGTGAGGGCAGTACTGATGGCCGCCTGTGAGTGTGAAGCCCTTTGAGACGGCGGTGACCCACTGAAGAGGATTCCAGGCTGAGGGCGCTTCACATGACTCTTTCAAATCCACACAAATAAAGCTCTTTATGGCCTGAAAGTGGCCCCACAGAATGGGCGCTACAGAGCCCCCTGAAAAGCCCAACACGATTGTCATGGATATTACACGACGTGAGCAACAACGGGCCGAGGAGACAAGTGTCGATCGTGAACAAAACTCAAGCAGACTTTTCCGCGAGGCGGGCCAGGGAATGTTGACAGGCTAGTGAATGGGCTGTTTAACCCTTTGAAAGTGAA
Organism: Zeus faber; assembly: GCF_960531495.2. Classification (NCBI taxonomy): domain Eukaryota; kingdom Metazoa; phylum Chordata; class Actinopteri; order Zeiformes; family Zeidae; genus Zeus; species Zeus faber. The sequence goes on along the minus strand of NC_137190.1, from coordinate 10,146,094 downwards.
TGGGGGCTCCCTGAAACAAATGCATTCTGATAGACTTTGTACGCACTGGGACACAAAAAGTACACTAAGCCCCTGCGAGGGTACCAGGCAGAAAGCAAGAGACGAAAATAAGATTGGAAAGGTGGGAATGTATTTGCGCCAGATTCCATCAACCCGGCACCTCTATTTTCTGGCTTCGGGGCTTCTCTTTTCGAGCTCAACAGAGGGATGATTTAAGCCTTGACTGGGCTCTGCCTCTATTTTGACTGAGCCTATTTAGAGTTTCAGACAGACTGTTTGTTCACAAGGGTATGCTGCGGTTTGATGAAGAACGTCAAATCCTAAGTGAATGCTATTCCACTGGCACACCGGCAAGTTATTCATCCATTCACCCGAAACTTTATCACCATCCAGGGGTAAAATCCAGGTTTGAAATTCATCGTTTCAGATTGTGTATTATTTCTTTGCACGGGGGTTACAGTAAAGCAGTTCTTCTGCCAAAACCTTAACCGTTCTTACGCCACAGAAGAGAGAGAGAGTCGTGGGTAACATCCCTTCCCTTGGAGGTGGTTGTGTGAGGAAAAAAAGATAATAATGTCATTTCAAAATGGCAATGACTGCAAATGCAAATGCTTTCACTTTGTAATTAAACTTTGCACTAAAACAGATATTGCTCCTGCTGGTTTAAAATTGGGGCATGTGACAATTATGAAGCTGTTAATTGCGAAACTGCTCAGCATTGCTAATTGTTCCACGGATGAGTAAAATGAGGCTCTGGCATGGGTACTCTATCAATGTGACGAGCAAGCGGCAGCCACCTCGGCATGCTGCAGTGTCACCTGTGTGCAGCCATCCATGCCTTACATCTGCTCAATGATCCATGGCCAGGCAGGCTGACTCACCCTCCACCATGGAGGGAAACCGGTCCCTGCTGCAGGATCGGAGACTGGCTGTGACTATATGAGTGGAGGAGTGGGTATAACTGCAGGGAGCTGGAGTGTTTTTCTGAAACGCCATGGAGCTCAATGCTGAGAGAAGCAAGCTTGGGCCATTTTTTTAGTGCTTGGGCCTTTCTACAATAGGAAACATATGTATCACGCAGGTGTGTTACCTTACAATCGACAAGAGAGATTTATATTCAGTCCATCACACATACAAAATGTGCCACTTATTAGGAACCGCATGTTGCCAGTGTGTCAACATTGCCAAACTCAACACCAGTTTCCTCCAGCAAACCTCAACAGCTAAGCTGTCAGCCTCCCAACTCCTTCACAAGGCCTTCTTGGAGAGCTGAAAAACTTCTCCAGCCGAGCTCCCGCATGCTGACGGTAATCATGAACTTTGGAAACTGCAAGGGGGGAGAAGAGAAATGTGCTTAGTTCAGCTCCTTCTTGTCACAGGGTGTCGTTGAGTGGGAGCAGACATGGCTGCCATTGTGGGGGCTTTCTGTGTTGCTGTGTTTGTGTCAGGAAGGCTTTCAGCGATCCTCGTGACAGTAAGGATGTGTGAGCTGCATTGAGATGTTCTCATTCTAGGAATACTGCCACTGCCACCATGAGACCAGCCAATTATGCCTCCAGCATGCAAATGTCTGCCGAATGTGAGAGCGGGGAAGGGGGAGAAGAAGACAGGGAGAGAGCGCTAAGACAAAGACACAATGGGGTTTGTGAAGGTTCTTCGAGCACCCCGCTCGGTCTGAGACTGTTGTTTAATTGCCATGTTTACCCAGTGACTACATCCCATGTCATTAGCACACAGTGTAGTGTCATTTGTGTTGTCATACCACTCCACGGCACCATGGGGTCATTATTGCTCGAATGGCTTAAGGGGGAGAAAATTGACATATTTTATGTGGGAAATCCTGATACACTCCACACAGAGTTGTTTTCTCCATGCTTTCAAACAGCCATGGGGCCAATTAATTTCTGACCAGTCCACATCCCGGGGACTGCTGTTGCTTTTAATGGTCTGGTTAGTTCTGGCTTACATGTCACTGTGTGTTTGATGAGATAGATAACTGGAGTCCTTTATAAATATAGGGTTCATTATATATATATATATATTATATATATATATATATATATATATATATATATATATATATATACACACACACACACACACACACACACACACACACACATACACACGCATACACACACCTTGCAATGCTGTTGTTTTTAAATGTTGCTTTGCTGGTGCTTTCCTTACTCTCAGCACTGAACCTAGCACTAAAATGTAGACCCTGAAGGTACACGGTACATTAGCAATAATAAATAAAACTAGAAAAAGAGGGAAAAATAGGAGCCGAGAGATGGCAAGGTGAAAAAAAAAAAAAAAAACGCGAATCCCTGACTGCCTGGTCAACACAGGTGGCAGACTCGCAGGAAACAGAACTAATTATGCTTCTGGTAACAAAGCTTTGTCCTTACAGCCGCTGACATCGCTGTTGACAAAGGCCGCCGCTGCATTCTAATTAGGAAACAAAATGCTGCAGAGCGCCTCAGAGCCCTGTCGTGGGATCATTAGCCAACCACCTCCCAGGATCCAGGGAAGGAAGGTAGGGAGGACGAGAGAGAGAGAGAGAGAGAGAGAGAGAGAGAGAGTTCCACGGCAGAGACCATCACCAGCAAGTCCACCAGGGCCGAAAGGGAAGATGGCCGGCTGACAGACAGACAGACAGACCGTGCACCGCGGCCCTTTCCCGCCGGCCTCCCTCCGCCCGGCCGCCGCCTCCAGGGCCGAGCTTAACGAGAGGGCTGACAGGCTGCAGCTGGGACCTGCTAACGAAGGCGAGCGGAGACATTAGCGGAGCACTGCGTCTGTCTCATTAGAAAACATCAGCCCACCTTGATTTCCACACACGTGCCCCGCTAGCGTGACAGCTCGGTGGGCCGCCAGCCAATGGGACGGCGCCACGCGGGGTGGGACACCGTGGGGCAGGTGACGGGAGGAGTTGTTGACATTACAGCGCGGGGAGGGACAGGGGGTCAAATGTAAGGGTGACCCCTGTCTCGCAGACAGTGATGACCTCGTTAGGGGCTCCTGACAAAAGGAAGAGCGGCCGGGTGTCACCGCTGTCACGGGGCAAGTGTGTCGGCTGACATCACAGTCTCTTATAGCGGTGGCGCACACCCCACCACCTCCTCCTGTCTGCTCCGCGGTGCTGACACCGGGCCGCTCGCTAATGAGCATCAAAGGGTCCGTCCTTCACACAAATAATGAGGATAGGCCGTGACAATATCACACGCTAACAGTGACTGGAACATGATGCGGTACAGTACTGGCCAGGGCAATATGGAGACAAGACAAGGATAATGTTTCGCACAAGACATCTCAGCGAAAAAAAACCCACATCCACATCACAGAGAATGACAGAATTGAATGAAAGATTAATAAAAAAAATAAACCACACCTGCAAACCACAATTACAACAAACCCTCATTCAAACGGCGTGTTTTCTGAGCTGTAATCCTGAATTCATAATGCCAGGGAAGATATACTACACACAGTCACTAGCATGGGCTCATAATTATTCAAAGGAGTCCCAGTGCAGCCCTATTATGGGCCCCCAGTCTCAGCCTGGCCCCGTCTATGCGTATATGAGGCTCCGGCAGCCTCCTGTGCAGGTCTCCAGAGCTCTGTTTAAGAGGAGGATGAATGGAGTGATGAAGTGCGGGTCACATGTCTGTGTGATCCAGTGATAACGAGGGGGCTGAAGAGATAATCTATCAGCAATAATCCCTGACTCAGGAGACGACTCTGCCACACACACACACGGCATGCAAACAAATGCGTGCACGCACACACAGATGACAGATGCACACACAGTCTAGCACAACCACAACATAATCACACGTGCACACACACGCACTCACCAATCATCATATTCAGCAGACCTTCATTACCACTATAATGTGAAGCAGGGGAGCCTGCAACCAAAAAGACCAATTATTCAGCATCAAATATGTGGCCCCTCATTGGCTGGCCGGGAGTTATTACCATGAGACTGGGTCCACGCAGGAGCCGTCTGAGACAAGCAGACAGGTAATGCTGCTTGTTGTTTCGATTGGTTAGAGCCAGGGAACGCTGCACCGCTGGGACCGCAACTGAATCTCAGTTGAAAAAGAGACAAAATAAAAAGCACACAGGAGAGATGATCGAGGGGAAAGATGGTGCAGCCTGTGCGCATAATTCAGTTATTATGTGTACCATAACATTTCCCTCTCTTCTTTGGTCACAGTGAGGGTTAGGATCCCATTTCTTGGCCGGGCCCATGTAAAGATAATCATATAACCATTTACATTTCCCATAAAAGGAATATGGAGATGAGGTGGAGAGTCAGCATGAGGTTCCTGACACACACACACACACACACACACACACACACACACACACACACACACACACACACACACACACACACACACACACACACACACACACACACACACACACACACACACACACACACACACACACACACATTTGCCTTGCCATGCTGTCACCATCCCGACATTTTGAGCCGTCACTGATTTAGATTAGAGGCTGTCTGTGTTGCTGTCGCAGCCACTGTTTGCAAATGAAAGACTGGGGCGAAGCGAATGAACAAAACAACATCCTAATGATTGTTTATATAGTGGAAACATGAAGCAATTTTGGCTGATTATGGGGACAGCGTCTGCCATTGACGCGATTGTTAGTGTACAGGCCAGAACAAAAAAGAAAAAAGAAAAACGAGCGACTGATTGAGAACAAAGCAGAGCCATCATCTTTTATTCATTACATAAATGACATTTTAACAAGAGAAAATACCTCATTATCACCTTATCATAGTGTATTAAATCTCTAGTCTCACAGATTGATAGAGTGATAGCACTTTTTATGAATATCAATATGTTTAGACGGGGGCTTTTGAGGACTTCCGTCAAGGTCAAACCTGAATGTTATGACAACAAAAGCCGCGATAAGCCAATCAGCTTGATAAGGAAGAGGAATACATGTGATAATGGGTGGAAATCCCTGTGATCTAAACTCTGTAAGGTTTACACTGCTTGCTAAGCACATATTGGCCTTTTTGTTTTACGGTCGGAGCTGTCGCCATCATCACAATTTAGGCGTACAAATAATTGCAATAAACAATTGAATTGTCTTTTTTTGCCGATTTTGTGGAACTATCAGGGTATGAGATGATAAGAGTGTAATAATAAACACCCAATTCACGAAGGACATACATTTATTGACATTAAATATTGCAACAAAGATTTGGGTTGACGGCTAATTTGCCTCGACCCAACAGATGGAACCTCACCTAATTCACATTTCATTTGCTGCAACATTTCTAACATTGGCTTAAAAGTCCACTTTTCACAATTTTGCGAAATGATCGAATAAAAACAGCTTGAAATATTGCGATCAGGCGATTATATACTAATGGTGACAGCTCTATATACAATTGCTTTAACAACCAATGATTATACTGATGGAGCCGGCGTATAGAATGATGGAACTGTGCTTTATGCATTATTTTTTACTATGATGCTCCATCATCGTGGTTGTTATGGCAACGTGGGTGCTACTCCTATTAGATATCACTACAACCTTAATGTGTCACACCAAATGTAAATAATACAGACTATATTAGTCCTGTTAGCGTGATAATATCCAAACACCATATTCCATATGCATCACATGCACGTATGGCATAGGTATATGATTCGTAATATCTCCTATTTCAAATAGCCTCACATTTCAAATAGCCTCATCCTCTTTTTTCTTTCTTTTTTTCTTCTGAGGGTGACATCTGCTTTTCAGTAGCCAAGAAAGAAAAAAAAAAAAACCCTTAAATGTCAATCAAAGTGAGGCGAGTGCTCCTTGACAACCCAGAATAGTTTATTCAAATTGGCATGGCGACGGAGAGCAGCATACAGTAAATGTCTGAATACGGAATGAGGTATTTATGAAAAACGGAGCTACGTTGTCCTCCATTTTAAAGAAGCATTACACACACTCCAGGCAGAAAGTGGATACAATGACCTTTATGCTAGACTAGAGTAGGGGGATGGAGGGGGGTGGTACATGCACTGATACACATGCGCGCGCACATGCAGACATACACAAACGCGCGTGCGTGCACACACACACACACACACACACACACACACACACACACACACACACTCTAACACATCCCAAAGTACTTACACAAACACACCAACACGAGCCCCCCATGCAGGCGTGCACGCCCGACGCACACATCCCACCTCAACTCAGGGATGTTATCTCAAATAATTACCGGCGGCCTCTCCCAGTCCCCGGTGGCCGAGTCTTGCGAGCATTAGCAAAGAGTCTTGGAAGCGGAGACGCAGGCAGGTCACAGCGGAGGGTCTGCTGCTGTGGTGGAGGTGGTGCTGGTGGTGCTGGTGCAGGTGGGGGTGTGTAGGATGTGAGCCTGGCCTCCCATGGCCCTGGCAACAGCTCTTAATTAACCACCCAGGCATTCCTGATCCTCACGGCCCGCTGCCCAGCTGGCCATATGGCTGGAGCCGCGCCACAGCCATAATTGCCAGGGGAGGGACGGCATCAAAAAGAGCCGGGCCGACATAAAGCTTGTGTAAATTATTTTTAATGGTTCCCTTCTGGCAGGAGCGCGTGTTTGTCATTTCAAAAACGATCCGCGTGGGCGATTTATTCGTCCTTGACCTCCCTTTTCCACGCACTTGCCCCCTTGCCTGCCGCGGTGACCCGTCTACCTGATTCAAGTCGCTGACGCTGACACTCACACACGCGCACGCACACACACACAGAGCGAGAGAGCCATTAGTGCTGTTAACAGGCGACGCAGTTCTCACATACTCAGAGACATGTTTAAGTGATTGCATGCGAAGAAACACACACAGACAGACAGACACACACGAGCACAACACCCATATACACACCTGTATACACACACACGCACACACTTGCACCACTCTCTCCATTTGCCATATTCACACACGCCTAATGTTACATTTTGGCCTCCGTACCTCCCTAAATCTGAACCACTAAATTGTAGCATGTTGACCAAATGTAGAGTCTCACAAGCATAATTACTAATAGCTAAAAATATAAATACTTAAACGCTCTACTACTTACCATTGAGCTTCACATTCAGCACAGTCTCCTTTTTTTAAGATCTCCCCCTGACTTGTTCCTGTTCCCGCCAGCCACTGTGACTCTGCCATTAGGGCAGCAAAGAGGAGGAACAAGAGATTACGATTCAGCCTTCGGTCCGTAATTACCTAATTTGTTGTTCTAATGGCCGCCCTCATCATTTCATAAACGAGCATCTCTAAAGGGATGAAAATTGTGGTGAAATTGGTTCCATGCCTGCTCTTTCTTCCCTACGTTTCTTCCCTGCATCAACCAGTCCCCCCCCCCCCCTCCCCCCTCCCCCCACCTCCCCTTCTGCTTTGCAGAGTTTGGACTGCTAATCATCCCGGGGGGTGGGGGGCAGAAGGGATAAGGTAGCTCATTTCAGCTTCCCGCCGGTGTTATTTTTGACCATCGTCCTTGTTCTAGGATGTTGTGAACAGGGGAGGCGTGTGGGAGCGAGGTGGCGGAGGCGCGGGGACGGGGGTGGGGCCGGGGGGGGGTGTTCAGAAGTACGAGCGCCGGTTAGGGCCACTGGGTTTCCCCTCGCCCGCTGGCCAATCACAACATGTTCGGGAACACGGGACATTTCCATGCCCCGACTCCCCTACATCCAGGAGTCTCACACCAGGCCATCGGTGAGCTGTTTTTTTAAGGAAGCAGCTCGCAATCTGGTCAGAACGACCTCACATCTGCCCGGCTAATGAGGAGGCTGGCTGCTGCCCAACTACCCTCCCTAAACGCCGTCCTTACCCACACAGGTCACGTCCTCCGAGGAACCACGCCGACACAATAACACAATGCAGCACATGTAGGCGGCAGATAGAGGGAGACCGGCCCACGCCGACACGTGCACACGCACGCGATAAGACGAGGGCAGTAACCGGCTTGAGTCGAAATGCACGTAGAAGTGCACGCGGACACCAGGCGACCCAACGAGGCCGGCGCACATTGTATGGAATGAACACAAAGACGGGAAAGCGCCGCCGTGCCTTTCACGTGCACGCAAACGCCATTGCCCCCCTCAACACGCGCGCGCGTGCGATAAACGGAAAAATGAACACGCCTCCCACAGCCAGCGTCTCCCATTCCAGCACAGACCATAAAACTCCAGCAAACATTCACAAACAAACACATAAGAGTCTGATCCTCCTTAGTCCAATCTCCAACTTAATGACTTGGTTGATGCTTAGAACCACACACGGTGCAGTTGAGCAGAAATGAAAGTATAATTGCCACCATAGATCCATGGCGCACTGAAAATAATACAAGCATGCATTCATGCATTTAACCACACCATCAGCCCTCTCTCTTGACGACACGGAGTCATTACCAGAATATATTTTTATGGTGTTTTCTAAAACCCATGGCAGATGAATCACGCTGCCATGCCAACGTCGCCACACAGAACTGCCGTATTAACTTGACGCAGAGCCAGTTTAATGTACCTGCATTCTGAAATGGCTCCAAATTGCCTGATTGGTGGTTATTGCGCTTTAGGCCAATGAGAAGGAGACAGAAGCAGCTCCTAACAGCTTTAATGACCCTACACAGTGAGAACCAGAATGAGATATCCTCAGCATGGGCTAATTTAAAATGCCCTCAAACGCCGGGACCATAAATTAGGGAAACGCCACGCATGCTGGAAAAACAGCAAACCCATTGTAGTGGCGGTCGTTGCTGCTCAGCCAAGTTTGGTTTTACTTACCGAAAGAACTGTCTATGTTATTGTTGATCTTCTGTCTGACTGCGTGCCAGTATGTACACCTTGCAAGCTCTTCTGTTTGTTCACGGTTCAAATTCATACCATGGGATGGCAAAAAGAAGAAAAATCGTATTCTCCCCAAAGGATAGCAACTGACATGGGGGACTAGGGGGATGATTTTCTCAGCCCTGCCACCAGATCTTCTTTTCATGCATTGTCTCACATTATAAATATCAATGGGTTGTTCCAGTATTTTTTCAATCTGTGAAATCGAAATGCTCGGTCGCGATAGCAGCATCCAGTATCTTGTCGTCGTCAGTTGAGCTTCTGGAATTAGCTCTTCTGTTGGACCAAGAGACAGGCCTCATCCTGAGAGGCCTCGTCCTGAGGTCAGCGAGGTGATTGTGTGGTCGTAGTAAAATGCTAGGTCCAATGTTTTCGTATCCAGACTTAACCAACACTAAATGTGGCGTCTGGCCTTCATGATGAGCCAGCTTCAATTATAACTAATTTAAATCCGCATTGTCTCCCTCTAGCCACTTAATGCATTTTGGACAAATGACTGGAGATTGTGACCTGAGAGAAAACAATTTTCTTTTCCAACCACTGCTTAAAACACAATAGACTGGAAAGTGGAACAAGGACATGGAATTATGCAAATGCAGCAGTGGCTTGGTAATGGAAGCGTACAACACAGGAGCTTAAATTGACTCTTGCAATGCGTTCCATTCCCATTCTCTCGGAGCCGTGCTCTGTCACATTGTGTCCAGAATGTTTGGATTTTGTCTGCGTTACTTCCTCGCTGAACAACCTTTCATATTTCCTATTTATTTTAAATATAGTGAGCACTATTAAATTCACCTTCATTTAAGTTAAACTAAACATCATGAGCTTATATCCGTGTACATTCTGTCTTTACCCATCTTAAAGGCAGAATATTCTTTTAAGGAAGGTATTTGTTGAACTGCATATATCCACAACTACAGCGCTGTGTCTGTGTATCTGAGAGAGTGAGAGAGCGGGAGGGTGAGCAATAGAAAGCAAAAGGGAGTGAAAACAAGAAAAGAAACAGCCCTCCACTCTCATCTTTACAGTACGGTCGGCCTAATTGAAATATATGGTAATGGTTCAGAAACTGTGAAGAGTAGTCCATTGACCTTCTCGTCATTGTACAAGAGGGAGGGATGGAGGCCTCAGATAGAGACGGGGATCTTCGCTGTCAGGGAAGGGGTGGGATGTTCTTAAGGGGAACAATCAAGTGGCAGCGGGAGCAGACGGCAAAGAAAATTCTCCCAATAATTGTTTCCTTTAAAGCCCTTTTCAAGTGCGGCTCTCGCTGTGTCATGTTAATTTGGTCGAACCAAATGATGCCCACAGAAGCCCCCAGACCTCTTTTTTGTGGGCCCAGACAGTAAACATACAATCACAACCAACTGTTTTGTGTAATCTGGTACTCAGTAGCAGAAGCTACTTGTGAAGGCGTGTATAAAGGCAGTGCAATCACCATGATGGAGATGCGTTCCCTTTCACAGGGACTGCGATCTATTACTCATGGGACTGATCTTCAGATCACATAATACAATCGTAACACTGCATTCACAGATGAAAAGGCAGAGGAAGTGACGACGACGCGCTTCCGTCCCGCCCCCGTGGGTATATATTGTAGCTCAACTTCCGCTCTTCTCCTTGTTTCTTACTTTGTGTAAGAATTATCGACACAAGATACTTGTATTTCCACGACTGCTTTACCTCTTGGATCCCACTCGTGTAAGTCGGTGTGAATCACCAGCTTGAGTACTTCGGTGAGACAGTATATACTGTATACTCAAGGTGCTGCTCGACGCCCCCAGTGCCCCCCACAGGCGCATTTGATGAAGCTATGGACCTCATGACTACAAGGTTCGAGGAGGAGAAGAAGAGCTGGGAGGCTCTTCATCCCTGAATCCCTCACACGGCCCTCTCCCAGCCAGGCAGTAGACGCAAGGCAGAGGCCGCAGAGATGGGAAGGGGGTTTCCATCCCCCTCCGCCTCCTCCTCCCCAGAGCTCCCAGGGGCAGCAAAAGCCACGGGGCTGGACCCAGAAGCCTCTCCCTCCAAAGCTTTCCTTTCTTCCCGTATCTACAGCCGGAAAGCACATGCTTACAGTGAAAAAACACATGCAGAGCATTTGCCCACCATTTTGCCCAAATGCCTGTGCCGTGAATCACATGCCCCATTCCCCCCACAACCCCCGCCGCGGGAGTGTAGCAGGCTCCCGTTATAAACGCCGGTCTGCTCTGGACAAATCCCTCCAGTCCACAAAGCACAGTTTGAGCCCAATTACATATTCAAAAACGTGAAAGACTTTAGTACTTTCACATCTACATTCAACCCTGGTACAGGAAGTACCTACGCTTTGCCTCTCAGGTGAGAGCCACGAGTTCCTTGCACTCCTTTTCGGTCTCTCTCTAGCCCCACAGGTCTTCACGAAATTTGTAGAAGCGGTGATGGCACCGCTACTCCAGCAAGGGGGTGACATTGTACAACTACCTGGACGACTGGCTCATCTGCAGCCACTCCTAGGAAGGAGTTGGATGGGTGGCCAGATTAACCGTTTCTTACCTGGGCAGTCTGGGCAGTGTATTGATTCCGAGCCAAAACACCCCTTCTCTGGCCATGGAATCGTACTCTGTTTCTATGATGGTCCGCTTATCCCCAGCAAAGGCTCAGGCCATAAAGTCATGTGCGTCACAGTTCAGACTCAGACGGTCAGTGTCTAAAAACTACTGGGCATGCTGGCATCAGCCGCGGTGGGGCTTCTCCTCGGCATGATGCGAGAAGGGAGTTCCAAGAGTGGTACGCAACCAAACGTTTCCACCCAGTGAAGTGCACGGCTCCTTCAGACAAAACCGCTGTGCTCTGCATACTGCCTCTCCCTCCTGGCGGACCACATCACTGGCTGCCTCAACCATGGGGCCGACCAGTCATCCCGGTGGGGAGACTGGCACCTTCACCCTCACGTGGTGGAGGAGATCCGGATGCGGTCCAGCCGGGCGGAACCTGGACCTGTTTGCGTTGCGAGAGACGATGCAGTGCACATTATGGTTCTCACTAGGGGGGGACAAGCCACGGTTGGGGGGGGACCAGCCACGGTTGGGGGGGGACCAGCCACGGTTGGGGGGGGACCAGCCACGGTTGGGGGGGGACCAGCCACGGTTGGGCGTGGACGCACTGGCCCACCTAAGACCGGAGGCGCTGGACAGGGTGCAGGTGGATAACCTGGTGCTGCGTCTGGTGGCCCTTTATTGGCCCAGCCATCTGCGGTACACCGATATGTGCGACATCAATCGGTGAGGCCTATTCACGCAGGCACGGGGAACAACTTAGCACCCGCGCCTGGGCCTATGGCGCCTTCAGGCCTGGTGCCTGAGAGGTAGACACTCCTAATGCTAAGGTAACGTAGTATTAATGTAATCCTAACATTGATACTGATGGTATATGGTCCCATGAGTAATAGATTGCAGTCCCTGCGACTATAGCCGCAATATATATCCTCGGGGCGGGACAGAAGCGTGGCGGCGTCACTTCCTCTTTCTTTCTGTCTTTTCAGGCGTGATTACAGAGTGTTTTGATTGAATTACCTGATCTGACGATCAGTCCGACGAGTAATAGATCAGGGAACGCCGGTTGCCTACGCAACATAGACGTTGCTCATGTAATATGAAGATAACGAACAATGTGAAGACTATGCGCTTAATTACCAAACACAGCACCAATCCTAGCTCTACAGCCAATGCCTTGTTCAATGGTATCAGCTTGGCTGACACCCATTGTTAAAACTATCTAACAGAGCTCCAAAAAGCCCTGAAAATGACAACAAACTAATTAAAAAGGCAGAATCTACTATCTAAATGTTGTGATTGCCGTGTTGTACACATCATCTAAACCGTAGCTGTTTTGAATTGTGAATTTGTTTAACCACAAAGACAACAGTAAAAGAAATGGCATCACATCAAAGTCCTCAAAATACACACTGGGTGTTGAAAACTAATTTCCAAAAAAAGCAGTCTTACATGCTTTGAAGAGACTTTTTTTGTTCTACGCAGTTATATTTCAACGCTGTAACAGACAAACGCCGGTGTATTTTGATTCCAACTGCTTTCCGAAGCAAGACTGATCACAACAATATGTTTGTGTAAACATCTCAACACCAAAGAAAAGTAAAACCACGGCAGGTTTATCATGGCGGTGATCAATCCGTCACCGCAGTGGGTGGGCACGGTGAAATGCCACCAAGCCCTCAGCTCCGTGGAACTGCTCACCGCTTCCCTGGTATCTCGTTTACAATCAGCACGTCCGGGTAAACAAATGAGGATAAATATTAGCCCACGTAATGCTTGTTGTTTCTTTTCCCCATCTCGTTCTCGCCAGCAGCCATCATGAAAAATTCTGCTCTCTCTGCAGTAAAAGCGGGCGAAAATGAGCCCCTTTTAAATGTTGCACATTTAATATTCATCAGCTTTCTATTAGAATATATGCACACTCAAATCGTCAGACTATGTGATCTATCGCTCTGTTAAATTATGGTGCCACGCAGCACAGAGGGGGAAATTCATTATCGCTCAGGGCAATTTCCTCCCAAAACAAAAACATTTCATTCCGACGGGAAAGCCAAATTAATACTGGCTTTGCATGAACCCGATTTTATTTGCCAAAGAGCTGCCGCTTTCTTACCCACTTCATCTGTTCAATGAAGAATGCAAGCTGAATGCTGGGTAAAATGAGTTTCACACGTGCACAAGCACATACCCAGCTTGCCTCGTTCTCTCAGAGTATACCTAATTCTCTCGCTCTATGACTTCTCCGTAACTCTCCCCCTCCATCACAAACCTCCGCCCGCCCACACACACCTCCGCCCGCCCGCCCGCCCGCCCGCCCGCGCACACACACACACACACACACACACACACACACACACACACACACACACACACACACACACACACACACACACACACACACACACACACACACACACACACACACACACACACACACACACACACACACACACACACACACACACACGCTTGTACACTCATATACACATGCACAGGCACTTCATCCTTCCTCGCTAAAGGCTTTTGTTTTCCACGCTGCCTTGCTTTTTGACATCAAAGGAGCCTTTAGTCTCACAGTTGACTTTGGATGAGCCTGTTTGACGTCACCACATTGTTGTGTCAAGTTTTCACTTCAATGGTGTGTTTACCTCTTCTGATAAGCTAAACCAAGAGACTTGAATCAAATTTATTTGAACGGTGAGATTACAATTTATTTTTTCCCCCTTTTGTTAAAAAAAAATAAAAAAATTAAAAAAAACAGTTAAGTCAGTCAAATTGATTGTGGAGATGAAAACGAGGTGGCATATATGTCAGATACTTTTCTGTTTGAATAACAGTACAGTAAATGTCTGTCCTCCATTCAGTGGACAGTAGTGAAGTTGTTTTACTGCTTTAATGTCCTTCGTACTTCTTGGGAAGCCTACATCTCTGCCCCAGTTGTCAGAATTGCACTGATCTTGACTTCCACCACCTACCAGGCTGGTGTCAGTGTGTACATCTTTATACTTTTTTAAGCACTTGCTTTGTTAACCTAAATGACTGTTCGACCAGTGGCCTGCCTTCTCATAGAGTGCGGTCTTATTTATTCCCTTTCCTCATCATCAAGTACATGTTTACGTTTTAATACGTAAAAACAATCAGGGTTATAATAATGCGTGATGGATAGAGTCGCATGCTATTTATTTGCCTATAAAAAGTCGCAGAAAAGTCTTGGAAAGCAACGGGCTCCTGGCGGCGGGAAGGTCAGAAGCGTGGGGGAAGGAGCGCGGAGGGGAAGATGACAGCTGATTTGTTTGGTTGCTTTGAATAGCTGATGAACCCGTCAAGCGCAGAGTCCTGTTAAAATTTTAATAAACGTGGGGGAGGCCTATTGACTCCGAGTGAAATATGGAGGCTGTTCCGGCGCCGGCTCGCCCAGAATGGAGCAATCATGTTTGACAATGTGCACTGCAAACCTTTCAATCAGACTAAATTCTTATTTCACTGAATATTAAATACAAGCTTCATTCCACACATGTCAAGTGAATTTATAAAGCTAAGGATTATTATTGCAACCAATTGAACAGCAACCCTCATCTCCATAAATACAGTATGTTCAAATTATATTCATCTTGATACAGCAAATGCAGGTACTAGGAGTAATGTGTGTGTGTGTGTGTGTATCTTTATTTGGTTGTACATGTCCACATTGTTTTGGAGATGGGTGTGTTTCTCTGAATATGGCAAATAATAATTTTGCATTGGATATAGAAAAACAAATGTCTAAATATGTTCTTGAAAGACAAGTTATTAACGCACTTGACACAAAAAAACTAAATTGGACATGACTTCCAAAAACAAAAGTGTAATACCACAGCCTGAAATTTGAAAAATTTCTCCCTGTTTTTGTTAAACTTGTCTGTCGATAGATGACAACGCTCATCTCTTAATTATAATACAATAATATCATAAAACATCCTTCACTCCAAGATGCCATGAAAATATTTCATTGAGGTCTTCTATTTTTATTTACCGAATTTCACCCACATAAAGGATTTTGTCACCAATAGTAAATCAGAGGAGAACAGAGAAACACGCTGTGATTGATGGAATGAAGAAAACAAAGCAAACAAGGAGCGAGACAGATTTTTTGAGTCGTCGTGTGGAGATGTATTAGCTTAGACACCATGGTAAATAAGCCTAAAAGAATCAACATCATCCCTGCCTTAATTAATTTTTGGGTATGGTACAGTGCTGGGCTCCAGGCTTTTGTCTGTCAGTTTTTTATATATATATATATATATATATATATATATATATATATATATATATATATATATATATATATATAGTATACCCACTTTGTTCTCGGCAAATTTACAATAAATTCACTTACAAAGCCAAAATCCATTGCCAAATATTAGACACCCAACCAGTTCAGTGATCCAAGGCCATTTTAATACTCTACTAACTTCAACTGCCACTACAACCCTGAACAAACTATGACAATATATTTCTGTTATTGTTGGACCTTTCGTGCCATAGGATTACAGACGTGCATAAAGTGCCCTACAACTGAGCCTTGCCTTCTTTTCCCAGAATAAGTCGAAGTACCAGTGAGACAGCCAGTCTATGCATTAGCATACATACATGCATGTATTTAACCCGCTACCCTCCCCCAACACACACACAAATGTAGACATACACAAACATATACACACACAGGAACAGACACAGGCATATAAACATATATACAGACACACACAAATGTGCATGTATGTGCAGGCCAAGCAAACCCAAACAGAGACAGCGTCACACACACACACACACACACACACGCACACACGCACACACGCACACACGCACACACACACACACACACACACACACACACACACACACACACACACACACACACACACACACGCGCACGCTCCAGACATAATATTCCAAGTAGCCTTCAAAACTCAATGTTTGGGTCAAGCCAACTTGCACTTCTAAGTAATTTATAATATGCTTTACTCCAAGGTATTGCACAATCTCATTATCATTAGGTTTTTGCATATTTAACAACGGTTTTTAATTAGAAGGTATTTTATTATTCATGCACATAATTTGCAGCAAGCTCAGGCTGCATGGTTCTCATGATGAAGAGAGAAAGGGATGAGGTGAGAAAAAAAGACACTTTCAAAAATGGAAAATTTGGGTTTGTAGTCTTTAACTGGCAAGTTATTCTGCACACTCCTCTCATAATGGCTCTTTTAATTTAGCTAATAGCTATCATGTTGTGTACCTTTATGCATTTGCTAAATTCTTAGCTCTGGGAGTTGTCTCCCGATGCTGTAGCTGTAAGTAGTTTGGTATGCTTTGGCTCTTAACGTAGGGAACATTTGCTGCGGCTATGCTCCTTGATGTATTATTAAAATTGGAAATGGACTCAAGGGACAGCATCTAGTTATGTGCTTTCATTTGCCGAATAAACCAAGCGTTGTTTTCATCTTTGCTCATGATTGTTAATGGCGCTGCTGATGAGAGGGGTGTGTGTGTTTTCTCCTGCTCCCTTTATCAGCACGGGCCTGTTATTATGCGGGCCAAATATCCAAGCTGCTGATTTTGTTTTAGGTTTTCAATTAGTCATTTGACTGAGCACATCTGTTACTGGCAGAGGCCCAGAGTCCGGACGAGTCTCCGTCACCTGCTCGGGGCCGACGGAGCGCAGAAGCAGCAGGGCCATCGAGGCACCTTGGCGGCAACAACCACTCTGAGGATCCTCAGGGGTCCACCCTGGGTCCCTTCACATTTTACAGCCAAGTCTACAGAGGAAAGGCTCTTCCAGAAACACCCTCAACCTGTACACCCCCTCCACCCCCTGCAGCCTGTGGAGGTCCTTGGGTTTAAAACTTCCCGCTTTACAGTAATATAATCCTCTGAAGTTTAGGCACCACATCCACAGCCCAATGCCAAAGCAGTCAATCTTGTTTGTCTATGTATTTTTTTTGTTTGTTTGTTTTTCACTGTGTCCTAATGATTTATGTATAGCGGTCTCCCCCGCTCCCCCCGTGAGTATAAAAATTGATAAATATACAATGTGCCTTTCTCTGAAGGGTTTTGGGTGCGGAGCTGTTTAAATTTGTCCCAATGCAAATAAACAACCTACTTCCTGCTGCAAGAAAAGGAAATACGCTTTTCTTGTTGTTGTTTTTTTCCTTCCTCCTCTAAACCAGTAAGATGTGCACACCCATCTCTCGAGCGCATTACCATGTGGCCATCATCCATGCGTCCCTCAGCCGCGATAAACATGGTTTAACTCCATCGCATTCCCCCTTTAATGTTTAGCCAGAACAACAGCTGCTTGTGTATTATGAAGTGATACACACTGTATTGACAGTAGATAACGTCTCTGATGATTCTACTTCTACACTATTATTTCATGTAGCGTCGATCGTGTTTGCACTTTGGTAATTAGTGCCGCTGGAATAATAGAACGCCTCTTCATATATGCTCAGTGTAATGGGCCTTAGTGCAACAACAAGGAGGGCAAGACTTTCCTCTGTAGCTGGGAACAAAAGCACTGCGTCACTTTAGAAGTCAGCAAAGCTGCGTTTTTTTTTTTTTCATGATGGTCAGCAATTTCATCATCAAGGGGCCGAAGCCGCTGACCGACACTTCAATTGCATTAAGTCGTCGCCCGTCCATCCTGGGAAGCAGGAGCAAGACGGGAACAGAGCCCCGACGGAGCGGCAGCCAATCCGTGATTGTCAGAGTTCAGAGCAGGTTCAGTTCAGTCGGTAGCACCGTCGTCTCTGGCTGATCCAAGAGAGGGAGTGTGTGTGTGTGTGTGTGTGTGTGTGTGTGTGTGTGTGTGTGTGTGTGTGTGTGTGTGTGTGTTGGGGGTGGGGGACTCCCATGGGGCTTTAATAAAACATTTCGCTCATTGTGGAAAGTAATGACCAACAATGTAAACTTGTGACTCGACAACAGATGTTGGCATGCTTAGTGGAAACAAGGTGCTGTAAAATTAATTTCATCTGAATTATTTACTGCATGCATTACGTGCTTGAGGAAATAGAGGAGGGAGGGGTGGGGGGGGGGTGGGGAAGGGGGTGATTGGTGGGCAACAACAGCAGAAATGTATTCAATTAAAGCTGAAGTAGTCAGACAGAGGGGTGGGGGGGGAGTGATCAAATGCGTCCTCTCACGAAAATCAAACAGGAGTCGCAGAAACGCGGACATCGCCCCTGTGATTTATATTTAATAGGCTTTATTATTTAATTTTTGTCACTTCAAAGCTCGTGCCAGCAAAACTTGCTCGAGATGTTTTTCAAATTTAATTAAGTCAAATTAATTTCACTGCGCTACAAATACGGGGGCACTGTGGTTTTCCCGCAACCGGCTGTGGAAAAAAAAAAAGGGGGGGGGGAGTTTTGTCAAATGAAATCAAACGCTCATGGTTTTTAGTGCGCATGGTTGGACATGACAAAAGAGAGAAAACGAGAGGAAGGGAAAGACAATTGAGGGAAAGAGAAAGTGAGAGACAGCAGGAGAGAGTGAGGGAGACTCGGAGATGCAGAGGGAATGAGAGCGAGAGAGAAGCTGAGAGGCACTTAGAGATGCAGACAGAGGGAGAGAGGGATGGAGAGCGTTCTCCGTGGGGGTGATCAGCGATGCAGGGCTCATGGAGAGTTAAAGACAGATGACTAATGAGAAGTGCAGCGGAACAAACTTTCCCTTCGCCCCCATCACTGGGAACAGATGCCCGATGGCGGGGAGATGAGCTACGAATTGAACAAAGGCAAAGCACACAAGTTTGCATCACACGTAGGTTGCAGAGTATTCATAGTAGAACGTGCATGATTTCAGGATAGAGCTAGGAAAAACATCGCTTCCGATTCAAATATGATGTATTTGCTTAGTTGTTGTTTTTGGACTGATAATGTTTCTTCGGATACCTACTACTTCTTCCACCACGCAAAATGGTGGAATAAGTACTCAGACCTTTTACTTGAGTAAAAGTACAAATACACCGAGGTGTTTTCCGAGTTCCCCTGAACGCCGCATCACTTACAGCTTTCCAAGTTCCCATGAATGCAGCATCACTTCCTGCTTGGAGCGCTGCAGAGAGCCATGTCCACGTCTTCTAAAATCGATCGGGGATGGTGTCGTTCTCTCGGATGGATGAAAAAAAAAAATGCTAAAATGGGTCGCCAAATATACTTTGGAGGCCATTAATATACCTCGGCGGCCTGCCCAAGTAAAATCTATGTGTGGGAAACACTGGATAAACATCGGCCACTGCCATCGGTAAATGTCACCTTGGCAGTCAACGAGGCGAATATCAGCCGATACAGATATACGGCTGATAAATCGGTGCATCCCTAGTAAAAAATATAGAGGTAACTACGCTTAAATGGATTGTCATATCCAGTGCCACGACACAACCCTTAGCTATGGCAACGGTTTTGTTTTTTTTCTACAGATCAATGCTCATGCAGCACCTGATTAACATTTACAATAAAATATATCAGTGATGTGATAGTCATTTACATTAATATTGAGCTAATGAATCAATCCTAGATCAGCAGCTTGATAGAGAAAAGCAAAAGCTGAAAGTCTCCAAAAGGGTAAATACTTAAAAAATGTATTTTACCACCACTGGTCAGGCGGCTGTTTACAGTGGTGCCAACCGGGCTCAGCTTGGTGCCGTGTCAGCGGGCAGCCACCGCCGTGACGTCTCCGGCCGCGGCAGCGAAGCCTCACCTGGATTTCCTTCATTGCCCTTGAGCCCCCGAGCCGGAGCCCAAACAGCACGTAGCGGCCGTTAGCGCACGCCGGTTTGTGGAAAAATAACAGCGGGTCCCCATTGATATAAATATATTTCCTCCCACAGTTGGCCCCCAGAGTTATTCATTTGGTGTGTTTATTTTCTTTTAAGAGCCCCGAGTCTTGGCTGTGCAAAGGCTGCCTTTGTTTTGCGCCGGTGCTGCAGAACAGCTCAGCTGAGTGTGAAGTGGTGGGATGCAGGAAGTGGGCTCGGCCTTTTCACCCGCGCCTTGTGATAAATGGAGACACTTAACAATGGTGCATCCTGAGACCCGACCTGGACCTGCTGACAGTGGCTTGTCCACGCCGTGTGTCCTCCTCCTGGGGGGTGGGGGACTCCCACACTCTCCTTGGCACTCCACTTCTCGTCACCGGGCCCTGATCCGCTAAACATAGGACGAGTGTGTTTACCGAAATCCCGAACAAGGCTATCCAGGTGCCATGCAGGCGGCGAGGCGGGGGGGTTCACAGCTGAGAGCGAGAGCCTGCGTCATACCCCGAAAACTCTGCGTGGCCTTT